>NC_142400.1:15046683-15204808 GCF_059441095.1 Idiotropiscis lumnitzeri | reverse complement strand
GATCTTAAGTGTTGATCTCATTAGCAGATTGCAGTCTCCAAAGACTAAACATTAACTGAAATTGGAAACTTGAGCGTCATACAAGGGTTACGATCCTGTTGCAGAATGGTGAACATGGACACTTCATTTACACTGTCTGAACAATTGTCATCAATATGAATGACACTTGCCAGCAAATTTGTACTATTTTTGATCAATCAGCGAACAAAGTGAGCTTTTGTATAGTATTTGTTTTTGGGCGCTGATGTTGAATATGCCATTGCTTTCCTCAAAGGATCAGGTTTCAACAACAACAACAACAATAATAATAATAATAATAATTATAATGATAATAATAATAATGATGATGATAATGATAATGATAATGATAATGATAATGATAATAATAATAATTATAATAATAATTATAATTATAAAAATAATAATATGTAATCTATTTAATAATATTTATTAATTAAACACTAAGGTAATCAGTAAGTTATTTTTTTTTTTTTTTATTTCATAGCTATACAATTCAATATACAATAAATTACCACGCCTGGTAAAATCCATATTGCACAAGTGCTTTACAGGTCAAACCTAAATACCAAAAAATGACAATATTTCAAAAACCTGATGTGCAAAAAAAAAAAAATAGTAAAGCCATTTCTTTTTAATCAATGTATAAAATACAGTTAGGGACACATTAGTCTCTGATAAAAAAAAAAATTCAATAAATGCATTTGCAGTCAGTGTTAGAAGTGCTTTATTTTTCCTGTAGATGTCAGTAGAACGTTTCAAAATGTAGCCTACTGTTAAAAACAATCAAGAAGACATTACTCTTCGATTATTATTTATTATTTCTGTGTACCGCAAATGTTAATGCAATGAGAAGAAGTGTTTGTTGATTTTATATTACTTGTCTTTTTCAGGGTGACTAGGAAACTGACACTACACAGTACTGATGGCAAGAGCTGAAGTGTTCATTGCCTTTGCATTGTGTACATGATGCACTGCAATACAATTTTGAAACAAAATATTTTTCTTGATTCTCGATAAAAACACACAGTCTGATCGCCATCATCAGTCAACTCACCTGCTTGACTCTGGATGTAGTTGTGCTCCTTTTCTTGTCTTCTTCCATAGCTGCAGTGTTTGGGACTTTGTTTGTCACTAACAGAGTGAATCGGGCTTTGATTGCTCGACTTGAGACTACCGGGTTCCACCTGGTGCACGCTAGAGCTGCAGCGCTGATTCCAGGACTTGACTCTCTCTGCAGAGGTTGCCTCACTCAAACTCATTGAATGATGATTCTGGTTCTGGTTGTGGGATCGAACATTGTGGTGTAGCAAAGTGAAGCATTCTCCCAAGCAGCTCAAAGTGGCTGCAGAAGTAGCTTTTAAAAGGAGTAAGTCCTAAAGCAAGGGCAAAGACCGGAGTGTGAGAGGGAGAGAATGAACAAGCTTTTCTTTGTTTTCAGCAAAAACTAGAACATAACCAACATTTGAAAATGTGCACATTTTTTTTCCATATCTTAATGATCATAACCATAATTTCTTGTTGTCAATATAATAGAAGTTTCGGACAAACAAAATGAATGCGGTTGAAGTGTTTATCCGTGTGAGCAGGTTGCTATGGCTGCGCTCAAATTGTTTTGAAGATTTTTTATGACCTCATTCAGGGAGGAGAGAGGTCCAGCTCTTGGGGGCAGAGATTCATTGGAGCTGACCTGGATCTTCTGTTCCCCTTGTGGCTCAGTCATCCCCTAAAATCAGACCCATAGATCGCAAAAGATGGTTTACAATCAATGCCCAAGGCGAGCATCTGTTGGGGTGTGTTGTTGCAAACATTTAATTGTTTATAAAAGGGCTGCCATGTTTACTGGAAAAAGCTCAAACCATATCAAATTTTCCTACAGGTGTAATCCTGTCAATTGTTTCCCTCACTTACAGTGAAAGACAGACAAGAAATTACACACTAGAAATGTTGGGTTATTTCATCTAGCCAAGTGCAGGTTTATGAGATGGTTTACTCAATATGGGTTATTTATTTCTGGCATGCATTTGGTGGATCTTGATTGGCTACATACGGTTCACGTCACAGTCTACGGAGTCAAATGGCTCGAGAGGAGTCTGCTCTCCTCAAACACAAGAACATTTTTGGTCATAAATATTGGACACATTTAATATCGAAGAATGTGGGCTTAATTATTGGGACACGTCCACTCTCCACACACCTCAGTCCAAAGGATAATTTTTTTATGTCGCGCTTTCCTCAACAGCTGGACCTGTAACAAAGCGCTTTCCATATGGTGTAATATAAATTAGCGGGAAATTAGAAAACAAATAAAGACACAAATGCAATGGATATCAGAAGAACAACAGAACAGTGACAGACCAATTATAAGACATTATGGGTGTTTGACAAAAACGGGAACAAAAGCAGCCCGGTTGCCTTTGTGAACCCGGCCCATGTCTTCCTAAAGATAACGTTAGGGAACTTGCACTGAGAGAGCTGCCAGCCTTGCTTTCAGCTAAACTTGATAAAGTTGTCTGCATAACTAATAAGAAGGCAGTGTGGCCAACATCGACAATAAGCATGTAAGCCTTCCAGCACATATAAGGGGAACTTTATTCATTTAGCCGATTTACAAGCCTATAACTCATTGGGCAACATTAAAAGCATCCAGAACTTTGAGCTGAAGACTGATCACCTCCGTACCACACATCATTGATTCAGTAATTTGTTCTACAGCGGGCTGCAACAAAGTGCCGAAATAAACATTTATAAGAGCGTCGACACGTTTATATTGTAAAAAATATGGACCTAATCGTAAGTGGTTGTCTAAATCTACAAAGCTCTTCAAGCCCAAGTCGTAGCTTGATAGGATGGACAGATAGGTGAGCCACATGCATTTTTACATGTTTATTGTAATAACAAACGGTCAATCGATTTGGTCCTTACTCATATCTCTCTTTCTTTTTCAGTCCGTGACAAACATGGGGGAAATCTTAATGAGGCCAGCACATTGAGAATTGACCCATATGATATGTCCAATACCCAAAGTAGCCAATAGTTGTCTTAGCAAAGTCCAAAATAGCAAATGCAGGCTGTTAGCTTAACTTATTGTTAGTTTATGGTTAATTATTTTGCATTGATACCGTTATTGTTAATTGGTTTGTCTGACATTGATCTAAATTTTTTGTTCTTGACTTAAATTTGATTTTATAAATATTTTGCAATACGTTTTTTATTGAAGATTCTAGTGGTGTCCATTACATAAGGCTAAGTCTGAATGGGTCTATTCCGATTTTATTTTTTTTTTTCAAATCCAACCGACAGGCCACTTTTCATGTGTGGTCCTAGATCATATACGACATCTCAGTCTGAACAGAGAGCTCGCATATGTATCCGACCAATATATCATCAAAGGCCCGACATGCACTCTGCACAGGCGGGGCATTGTGCTTTGGAGGGAGTTTTCTTTTTCTCTGACAAACCAGCGCTGATCAAAACATAGCTATTCTTTCCCTCATGCTTTATTTTCCCCACATCGCAGCGGTAATAGAGCAGTAGAAATACTTCCATTAGCTCAATGACGAATGAACGCAGGCAGACAAATACAATTGATAGAGAGGAAGACTCGTGTGAGAAGAGAGATAATGAGTGCTTACTGTGACCCTGAATGTAATTAGGAGTGGCATTGGCTTCCGAGTACCACAACTGGGACAGCAGCTTATTTAACGAATATGTGAGATGAACTGCGATGACTATTAATCACAAGTATTCTTTCATGAAGTGATTTCAACAGTAAGGACAACTAGTTATCGCAAACCCTCATTCTCCACGACTGTAATCCTCTACACCAGCGTTCACCAACTTTGTGCCTTCGGACACCAGGTAGCCCCCAAGGACCACACAGGTAGCCCATGCATGGGCCTCTTCTAAAAATAGCTCACCGGTGATGGAGTGAGGTGATTGGAGGAATGGAATGTGGTAGAAGTGATCATATGAAAATGTAAACACTTGCAGCGATTACAGATAATAAAAATGTTCCATATCAATATTTATGTATTTAATGATAACATACAGTATAGCCGAATTATAACATGTGAATAAAGGTTACTTGAGTAAATTCGTTTTTTCAGAGGTTTATATCAAACCTTCACACTAAATACTATCCAAAAGGTAGCTCACGGTTTCTCAAAGGTTGGTCGACCATGCTCTACATTGGAGTGAGATACAATCACTGCAAACTATACTATTATAATGTTCTTATATTGTAAAATTTTACAAACTACATAAATCACAACAATGGAGCAGTTTCTGAAATATCGTAATTTCCATATCTTATTCAAGAAAGGCATTGCTAAGCCGTTTAAGCTTTGGACCATTGTGCTTCAAGATGTTTTCATGTAAACACAAATACTGATGCTCCTCTCTCCATGTCAAAATTCAGTTGTCAACACTTGATTATTTATAGAGCGCTACATGGCCATGCATCTGTCTAGAGATCTATTTGAGCATGACTTTCAGCTCACTAAAACACTCCTCCACTCAAGGGCTGGAGTTTTATTTTTAAACCTTGCCTTTCAGTAGCAGTGCTTCTTTCTTTGTCTGTCTACATCGTTGGGATTGTTGTTTCTATGATCATTTTTCTACGTTTATTTTACCATGAGCCAATCTCAGTAGTATTAGTAACACTCTTTGTCCATGTGGAGATGTCAAATACAAGTGCAATTAGGCCAGTTTATATATAATAAAAGCAAATTAAAATTTGACCAGTGAAGCACTAACTGAAAAAGCTTTGTGCACAAGAAAGTCCAGTATCAAAGAACTACAGTTAAACATAAAATGTAAATTGGATAAGACAGAGGCAAAGTCAAAGTAGGTCTTTTCACACACTCTCACACAGCTTCACTCAACACGTGTCATTCTCAGGGGAGGGTGAGTCATCACTCCTCTGACAGCGAGGAAAAGATGTGAAGACACTTTCACAGTTAAAGTCCTGATGGGCCTAAATATAGAGTTGGATTCATCACACCCAAACACAAATAACAAGTTTACTTCATCACTGCAAAAAAAAGGATGGTTACACTTGTGGGCAAATTATAATCAAACAAATACCAATATGTCAATGAAATAACTTCAAACTGACAAAAGCAATGGATAAATAATTGGTAGAAATTAGATTGATGCAGCCTTTGATTTGTTGATTCTTTGAATTAACTTAAATAGTCGGGGCTTTGGAGCGCTTGTACATGTTGTTACATGATAATATATGTGAAAAAAGCTACAAATACACTTCTGTGCTCGTCTATGACAAATCTCTTTAAAGGAAATGATATATTTACAGAAAGGTCCATCCGTCCATCCTAGACAGATGCCCATTTTTGGGGTAGAGAAGGGAGAAAGAGAAGTTTTTTTTTTAAAAAAACGACGTACCAAGCAAGGGCGGAAATGGGTTTTTGTGCGTCTGTTTAAGTACCGAGTGATTAGAATTAAAATATTTGCACCCGGATCAGAATGAACTTGTGTAATGTACTGGCTCGCTCTCTCTTTGGCCCGCGCGCTCACATGCACGCACGGGTTTGAAGAAGCAATTGAGAGCCAAAATAAGCCTTTTGAGTTACGTTTCATTTGTGCAAATGAATAAAGTACAATTAATACAACCATCTCTACAGTGCGCCCCCGGTCCAAGCTCGTCTGTGAATTTGCCTGGTGTGATAATTAACAAGACGACAGAAGTCTGATCAATGTTCCAGTAAATGCGCTCCCAGCATGCTTTGCAGCACTAATAAGTGAAAATAGCATTTAATATGCTTGTTTTGTGTCAATTATATGTCTCCATTTTTTTATTGTTTCATTTTGTGGGAGTATGCTTTTCAGTTTGCTGTTGTGTAATAATTTTAGTTTTGATGCGACACTGACTGTGGATGACGTGTTGACAATTGACGTGCAACACCTCTCTTCATGAAAGAAAAACTTTGTAAGATTAGTCTAATGCTTGTAATAAGAGTGCAAATGTCTCTCACTGCCTCTTGAGTGCCACAGTACAGATAATACTCCATTAAGAATGTTGAGACCCGCGGCTATTCGTTGGAAGCAGCTAAGATGAGTACAAATACATTTCTACTGCTAGATTTAGCTACTCTCATCATGCACTGACAATTTTTTCTTCTTACGTGAGGTGGGGACTGATGGATAGATGCCAGGACAAAACTGCTTGAAAAGAATAAAGACGGACAGCAACAGAGGGCCATTATTTTTATGAATAAGGACAAAACGGTGCCCAGGTCGCGAAGGGAGGACGTGAGACGAACCGGCAAATTAGGGTGGTACTGACGAATTTGTATTCTAAACTTATGGCATAATAAATACACTCTTTACCTGAGTTATACCATATTGAATCAAATTGTTATATTTTCAAATTCACTGTCCTTGAATTATATCGCATTCCGTTTTTTTATATAGATATGTATCGAATCATCTTTCATTGGAAAGACGCACACCCCTAATGCACTGTATGTTAAAATGACAAACAAACAAAAAATATACAACTTTATGAAGATTTCCAATTATACCATAAAATATAAGTCTGTGGGTTTTATTAAAAGATTTAGAAAGTGTAATGCATCTTGTCTTTGTGTTTCCCTCAACACCGTTTAATGTTTCTCAGTGGCTTTCACACATCATTTTCTCATTTACCCCTTTCACTCATTTCTCACTTTCTTTTTTCACACCAGTTTCTTGTCTCTTCCCCACAACTATAATGAAGACTTTATAGAAACGTCACCTTTTCTTCTCCTTTCCTGACTTAACATCAGCTCATAACAAGTTTACAAGTCCTCTTTGTCTTGTCATTATTCAACTGAGGCTAAAAATACAGTGAAACCTCCAAATTCAAATAAATAATCAGCAGTTATCTTTTGTTTGCTTGAATTGTACCATGTGAGATCTCTAAGAGAAAGCAGCAGCCAGAAGAGGTAAAGGAAATGCATGAGAAGAAAGATGAGAGACAGTCGGTAACCTAATTCCTTTCTGTTATTGCACCCACTGCACCTTCAGGCTACACTACTGCCAGCATAAGTCGAAAACACACGCAGAAGCAGGAGAATCGGATGGAAATTATCAGCCCATTAGGAATGAGACACAAGTAGAAAGACCTGTTTATCGTAGGGAAAATGGATGAATATGAGGCTATGGATAAGGTTGGGATGGCCTGGGACAGCAGGGCTCGAAGCGTGAAGTTCTGGTTCCAAAGCCCGCCACCCCAATTAAAATGTGATCCAAATTTAGAATTGCAGTTTTCGCTTTACGACTGTTTCATCAATTTAAGCAATGACACCGAAAGACGTCTCAGCAACAGTTCCATCACTTCCGGGTGTGTCACTTCGGGAAAATCATTATTTTGTTGAATATATGACATTGACATTATTTTTTTTTTGTATAATGTTTAGCACTTTACTTTGATTTCATTTAGCACTAAAATGACTTCACACTTGGTCTTTAACTGAAATTGTTATTTTCGATCAATGGAAATTCTATATCATTGTAATGATGATTACCAGTATATTCAAGTTCCTTAATGATAACGTTTCCACTATTATAATTACCTTCAGTCACTGATTGGCTCGGAGAAATCACAGGGTTTATTGTTTTATATCGACCATAGGTAATTCCACACTGTGGATATAATAATATAAATACTGTATGTACGTGACAAATAAAAGACTTGAGTTTTGGGAGGTGGAGGGAGAGTTGGAATGAGTTTATGAGCAAAATGGCAGTGAAGCAATGCATCTGGCTACAAGACATGACGAACATATGTGTATGCATATGATTAGATAATAGTCATTAGATAATACTAGCTAGTCACATGGCTATCAGGTTAAACACAGTACACATAGTGCTCATTCAGCACATCAGCAAATGAACCACACTAAGATGTGCTTAAATATATCAACCGCTTGGTACAGCTGTGTGTGTTTATAAGAGTGAGCAGATGGAGGCTTTCAGCGGTGAGATGAAAATGGAAAGGACATTAAGTCATTTTTGTAAAGGTGGAAAACAAAGGAACAGCATCAAAGCACTTGGATTAGTTTGGGTCTCCATTTGGTGACTGCAGGTCACATTATGCTGTACATCACAATCCTGTGCCTGCATTGCTTTTCACATACCTGTGATAGTGAAATTGTGTCAGGGAGGATAAGCCATTGGAGAGATGAGACATCTGTTTTACATGCCTGAGTGGAGGAGATGTAGAAGCTCTAAGAGGCTGGATAAAACTAACTATAGCTTACAAGTACAGTAGCTGGGTGGAAATCGAATCTTTCTCCAGTGTCTCGAAATGTAAAATCTCGGGCCAAGCACATCTTGGGAGTAGTACTAATCCAATAAGGAAGCAGGGAAGAGAAGGGAATTGATTGAACACTGTCGTCTCGTGATCAATGCAGAATTTAACGAGTGGTTTAAATGACCGTGTGAGTGCATGTGTGTGTGCGTGTGCGTGTGTACCTTAGCCCCATTGTCAGAGTGGCATCGAGAACATAGCTGCAGCTGTGTCATCCATAAATCCTGTTCCTCTGCATTTGATGCTGAAAGATACGTAAGACTGCTCTAACTGCTGCTTTGCATTCATGACAGACAGCAACAAAGAATTCATGCTTGAATATGACCTACTTTATCATTTTGGTTTCATTGATTCGATTAACAAAGAAAGAAACAGGAGGATTCAAGCTCTTGACTTATTGTTGAAAATTTTAAATAACTGACGAAACTTTTTCCATCGACTCTTAAAATGTTGTTCTGTACGTGTTGCGTTCAGTGAACAATATGTGCAATTAAGGCCACCAGGTGTAAACAATAAAATGGCTTTCAGCTGTGTGTGTGTGTGTGTGTGTGTGTGTAACCCCTATAAAAAGTACAATTGATTAACTATTGCTTTTTATAGGGGTTACATGTGTTTAAAAGCTACTGCAATGTCGGCAGTCTTGACAGTAGTTGCCAAATAAAAATGTTGGCATCGAAACTTAAACAATGACCGACTGACATTAGGAATATATCAAGTCCCCGAAAGAGATTTCAAATAAGTTATATCCGCAGCAAAGTGTACTGTACATTCAGTACTGAACAAAACGTATCCTCTAAAAACAATTGGGTCAAAAATAAACACTTTTGGGTAAAAAAGGGACCAACCTGTTGGGCCAATTCAACCCAAATGTCTGGGTTGTATTGTACAAAATGACCCAATTTTAAATGGATTGAACCTTTTTTAAGAGCGCAGAACAGATGAGGATAGCAGCATTATGCATAAAATAGTGATAAAATCGATTTCCAGAAAACGATGGGAGTACAGCAGGGGTCTTCAATCCTGTTCCTCGAGGGCCGATGTCCTACTTGTTTTTAATACCACCCTGCTGTAACACACCTGATTCAAATGATCAGATACTCAGAAAGGTCTGCAGAAGCTCGATAACGATCCTGATCATTTGAATCAGGTGTGTTGCTGCAGGAAGAGATGGAAAACAGGCAGGACACCGGCCCTCGAGGAACAGGATTGAAGACCCCTGGTGTACAGTGTTAACAAGGCATCAATTCAAGTTTAGTGAGGAGCTGAGGATAAAGGTGAAAAGAAATGTATTTCACTGACTGCACAATGGCGGTGCCGCAACAATGCCAGGAACGCCTATATAAGGTTTACATGCATGTACAGTATATCTTTATAGAATCTCTAAATCCAGTATTACATGTCACAATTACCTCTAAGTTTGTAGGATTCACCAGTCGGGGACTGAACAGAAAACGTGTAAGGCAAGTCACTGCACGAGACAACCAATGCTCCGAGGAGAGACAGGGAACCTCTTGGGGGCCGCAGGCTTTTGTTGTGTTCATTTCGATAATAGTCAAGCCGGCTAACCTTGGGGTCAAGAACAAAATACCTGCGAGAGGGAGAGAATTTACAACAGAGGAAAATGAGGGCCAAATGTGTGTATTGCGAAAATCTAACTTTAAATTGAATGATACTATAAATTGTCAGCAGCAGGATATCCTATTAACATCCTGGAGACCCTTTATTTCAAACCATGTCATAATGAGCAGTGAAGAATCAACACAGTGATTGTGTGAGCTACCTAATACGCCACAACACTGGGAATACCAGATGCAGAGAATGTGAATAGGTTGTGTGATAATGCTCAGTCAGCATTCTCGAAAGGCAAGGAAAGAACAAAATTCATTTCACTCTTGACCTCAAGAGCCACTTCAGGATGAAAGATTTGACAGAAAAGTCGTTGCCACAGTCAAGAAGCAGTGAGCTACTGATGTTGGGGATAAGACTAAAAATATGCAAAAGGATGCGACAGTTGCAATTCAACCGAAGTTATTGGTAAATAAATAAACCTCTAAAAAAAGCACAACATTTTGAACTGTGTGCGTGCGTGTTGGAATTAAGTATACATCACATTGTCAAAGTGTGATCACAGAGCTCATTACACATTTGGATACTTCTATCGATCCAGCTGGACAGTTTACAATAAAGAGGAAGAGAGTTCGAGTTGGGGAGGGAGCGGATAGTGGGAGAGAAGCTACAGCAGAAGAACAAATGCAGGGCTTTCCTGGATGACTCATTCAGTATTTCTGGGACACCCACCCACACAATTCCTCTCAGCAATGTTTCGAAAACAGACGAAAACTGAATGAATGGAAGCATGCGGGGAACAATTGAACAGCTACAAATACGGCATATAACAATGCAGTCAGTAGGCGGGAGGTAATGAACAAAAAATTGGCTGTGATGAAATTCATGGGCCACAATGCAGTGCATGTGTCACTCATCCACTACGACATGAACACTGCGCCGATGGAAACACTGAGCTCATCATTACATTTTTATAGAAAATAAATTAGAACCTGATTCGGGTGGTGAGTATATTCAGTATTAGTGTGCTGTCTCCCACAAGGGCACCAAGAGGGGTACAATTGATGCCTCAATCAATGAATTACAGCAAAATAGAAACATATTTCCTGAGTCCATACATGTCATTAAGTATTTTTGATCATCTTAGTGATTTTAATATTTACTCCATCGAAATTCTCTCAAATGTAGATTTCTGAGCTCTGGGCTCTAAGAAGAAGCTTTTGCTTGGTTTTCAAGCTTCCTTAGCAGTCAATCGCAGCGCATTAGATATGATGGTGTATGCTCTGACATTATATCTGCTCACAAGGGTGTGCCGCATGGTTTTTTGTTAGGTCCACTTTCATTGACCATTTATGTGAACAACCAAATGCAGGACTCCACCTTTGAGCGGATGACAATGTTTTGTACTGCCGTGATGCATCTCTTGCACAAGCGATTAAAGATTTGCAAAATACCTTTGTGGTGTTCAAAATACACTGCATGAACTGCAAATTGTTGCTCATATAATTTCCACATCACACACAGGAACCACACAAGCTGACAAAAAAATTCTAATCAAAACAACAGACACACACATGCACAGCGTGATGATTGGTGAAATAAAAACATGACAATGAGGTCCGTGAGACTGAAAAGGTACACAACACTTATATTTTTTTCTGTATTTGGCAGCGTGTGTGTGACGTAGTACCAGTAGGTCCGTTCTCGATGCGGTTTGGCTATCGCCAACAATTCGGATAGACTGCGCCGGCCTGAAATATTAAACGAAGCTCACTGATGGACTAACCGGACTGATGATGCCCACTTCAGTTTATTTTTGAAAGTTGTACAAAGCAAACGAAGGCTCCTTCTGACTAATACAGAACAATGAGCAGCCTTTGTTTAAAGTTACTTGGAACAGACGCATGCATCGTTGGTGGATTGGACACTCTGAATTGTCCCTTGGTGTGTTTGTGAGTGCGGATGTTCGTCTATGTGTGCCCTGCGATTGGCTGGGAACCAGTTCAGGGTGGAACCGCCTACTGCCCGAAGATAGCTGGGATAGGCTCCAGCAACCACACGACCCTTGTGAAGAGACGCGTAACAAATAATGGAATGATGAGTTACAAATGGGTTCCTCCAAAATTTCCCAGAAATGTATGTTCACTTAATTGAAGCGCCAGCTCACCCGCAATCCTGAGCAGGATAAGCAGTCGAAAAATGATGAATGATACGTTATTATCGCTGGATAAATTTGCATTTGCAGCATATAACATTGTATTCATCAGTTATCTAGACTGCTGATCCACTTTGAGGGCATGGATAATATTGTATCTAATGGAAAATGAAAATTGATTGTGTTTTAATGTTATGAAACAGAACAAAATCCGAGATTTTGGAATTGCTTTATTGATTGATGTCAAAACCCCTTAAATGCATTCGCTTAAATTTCTCAAGCATCAAGCATCTGATATGAAGCTGTAATAAAACTCTATTTATAATTTCACCTCTGGTTGACCGAACACTCTAAATAAAAAGCAATGATATTGACACATAGCCTAATACAAAGCTTCAAAAACTAAGTAGGATTACAAATGAAACAGGCAGCAATGGCATATGCAGTAAAAGTTAAATAATAATAATGAAAAAAAAATTACACAGTATTTCACTCACCTATTCTGCCAGCCCTGCAGAAGATTAGTGTATTTTTTCAGGACCCCCTCCAGATGCTGTTTGTTGCGGGTTGTTTTATGCGGCGATGACCCTGCACCACCATGCCCGGACAAGGAAGCAGGTGGTGAAGCAACTCGCTGTTCTTGCCTCTTCTCGGGATATCTGGCGGGGCTCTCTTGGCGCACGGACCGGCTCATGGTGCCGATTCTGCTCCTGTCTGTTCACGCTTGGTTACTATGTTTAAGTGTTTGTAAATGACAGGCAAGGAGCGTCAAGAGGTTGCTCCTCAGCGATTCACTGCAGCTTTCATCAATTGATGCAGTGATAATTAGATAGATAACGACACTAATTCTACAAGTGGAGCTTTACTGCTTCCTGACAGTGTTGACACTGAAGAGATACGGACTTATTTACTGCGGAGATGTCCTTCTCCTCCTCCTCCCTCCTTCTGTGGTGACGTTATTGTGTTTTTTCAATTTGGAAATCCCGGGTTGGTCACTCCCCCTAGCCCGGAATACTCCCCCCTACAGTCACTGGATATGAATTATTCATCACAACATTACGGCGTCGCAGGGTGGGTTTTTACTTGTGGGTTGGAAAAAACTTGCTGTATTTTGAATTGTTTTTTCTTTTATTCCCCCCAAAAAACCACTCTGAAGTTTTAAGTATTTTTTTTGTCCAGCAAGTTTTCAAAATGTTCATTGTTTTTGCCTGCCTGCCATTGTTATGTCATGTTGTGGTGCCTATGTTGACGTCATCAGTAGGAGACGATGACGTGTATCGTACAGTAAAATAATACAGTACTGGTCGCCTAACTTGCTCGCTACTAGTGGTTGTCCGTTTTGCGGCCAACTTTAAACTTTGCGACAAAATGCAACTACAGCGTTTCAGCGTTTCGTAACATCATAGCGTATCTTACGTTCGTGGTAGTTCATTTCTGATTGAAAACGGTAGCTATGATGACCAAGGCACGCAAACTACATCGTTCCTTTGTTAGCCCCCCTTCAACCATTTTTCGGCAAGGCATTACCATATTCCACTTGACACTGAGTGATACTGTTGTTTGGATCACCTAAATTAAATGAATAAACTGTGTCTTATTATTATAATGTATTCAAATTAGTTGAATGTGAAAGTTCCATGTACAGCAGCTCAAACGTTAGCATCCTTCCTATTAGCGCCAACAGTGAGCAATGCTTGGGATGTGGCGGTCACGTGACTGTTGCTTGCTGCTCCACTCCAACCAACTGCGGCGGTTGTAGCTGCCGGATAACTGTCGTCGTCTTTCCGTCTGAGGTTCATTTGGTGATCCTAAAATAAACACGTTAAATATAAAAAAAGAAATCCAAAGAGTGGCTAAACACAACACATGTCACCCATGGCGTCTCCGCTCAAAGTTTGCATTGTCGGATCCGGAAACTGGTGAGTTTTAAGATCCGAGAATCGCGCGATAGCGATGCTGATGAAACTGTTTCCACCCGTTAGAATCAATGTGGTCAAGTTTTGGTTTCTTAAATTATGTACATGGACTACTCATAATATAGCTTGACTGTTGCTAATGTGCGCTCTAGCAAAAGTAAGTGGGCGGTGTACGGTATGTATTGCATTGTACATTTACAACACAGACAGGAACGGGGCTCAAGTACAGTAAGTACCTTTTAGCGGATGGTTGTTTCTACAGGCTGCTGGGTAGAAAGCATTATTAGAGCTGTGCTGTAACTCCCCCACCACACCACCACAAATTGCCCCATTTATGTAAAATAAAGATTTTGATAAGGCAATGGCATTGTTTGCACATATTGGGCATTCCGCCCTTGCCCAAGTATTAAGTGGAAGTGAGTTATGGACTAAAGCAATGGTAAAACGGCATTCTGATTTGTTTCTAGGGGCTCAGCCATTGCAAGGATCATTGGAAATAATGCTAGGTCATTGCAGCATTTTGCGACCACAGTGAAGATGTGGGTATTTGAAGAAAATATTAATGGTCGAAAGCTCACTGACATCATCAACACCGAGCATGAGAACGTCAAGTACCTTCCTGGATACAAACTGCCTGATAATGTGGTAAGACAGTCGTCTTTTAGATCGTCCTTTCATTTTAAAATCAATGTGTAACACACACACAGCCACAGTATTTCACTTGGAACGTCTCTCTCAATCTTTAACAATGTCATCTCTACCCAGAGTGCCTCATCTCATACCCTAGCAATCCTAGTGCATGCCTCATCTTAAGTGTAGTTCCTTCCTTGCTCAAGCTTCTTGTATTTGCACTGATCATACATGTCAACATTATTCAGCTTCACATCAGAAAATCAAATCAGGACAGTCCTTAAAATGTGAATATTTTCTGTGTTAACAGGTGGCTGTTCCTCAGCTTCGTGATGCTGCTGAGGGAGCAGACCTTCTGGTATTCGTAGTGCCCCACCAGTTCATCAGGAAACTGTGTGACGAGTTGGTGGGCTGTGTTCCAACCAAAGCTCGGGGAATCACACTAATAAAAGTAAGGGCAATAATTCCTCTTTAATACTAAACTGCAAAGCACTCAGCCCTCCCACTAAAAGTGGCTATTTGGCTCAACATCAGCTCATCAACAACACCCCCTGACACACACACACACACACACACCTGGAGTGTTGCAACATGTGTGAGATCAGCACATTGAGTGAGTGTTAATTTCATAATTTCATACAGTGCTGGACAAATCCTGATACTCTCACACAAGATGTGAACACGGCTGACTGGCCATGTTACCATTTGCAATGCTAGGTTTCATAGAGGGGAAATTACAGTGCAGACAAGGTGGATGAGCCTGTCTGGGACACGCGGCCTTCCTCTATTAATGAAATAAATACATATGCAAGTCCGGGTGTGTAATTTGCCACATTAATGGCCATCTAACTTAACTAGCACAATTTGCTTTATAAATGCTATCTCACTTGGTATATTGCCTTTCCACCTATTAAGGCCCTCAAAGCACTTCACATTGCTGTCACATCTACCTGCTGATGACATACCATCAGGAGGAAATTGGAAGTGCAGTATCTTCCTCAAGGATACTTTGACATGGTCACAACGCCCAGGGATCGATCCCGCAACCTCTTGTTCTGGAAACGACCACTCTACCAATGAGCCATTGGGCCCCAAAATGACAGCTTCCCATTCAGGTTTCTCCCATTTACTGAGGTGCTGACGACCTGCTCCACTTTTTGGCAACGAAAACTACACGCTTGTTTATTTTCAGTGGTACATGTGGAATTTTTTATACTGTTCGCTACTATTGTTTTAAACAATAATGTATATGGCTCATTGGTTCTCAAACTATCAGGCAATGACTGGGAACGGATCCCACACTGCCTGCACACAAATCAGGCGAGTGTGCCACTTGACAAAACAAAGCAATATTGAGAATCCAAAATAAATTCCGAATTGATAAAGAAACCTAACACTAGTCAGTAGATACTCAGTCTATAATATCTAATTAAGCTTATGAAATGCCATTCATCAGATTTTGTTGTCTTCAACGCACATATAAATCATTGGGCTTTACACGCACCTAAAACAATAAATAAATCATTCCTCTCGGTGACAGACTGCTTACATTTTGATCAGGGGCTTTTTCTGAGCTATTATCTACGTTTTCACTGCTGCACTTATGACTGCGACTGAGATGAAAGCCAAGACAACACTTAGCCAAACAAGGTATGTGTGTGGGTGCGTGCAAGAGAAAGTGAATTCATCACGCTATCCAGATTAAAAAAGCTGATTAAAAAAATGTGTACTGACTCATTAATTGGACAGATTTATAGTATCAGCATTATTGGATAGGTGCTGCACAACTGTGCAACACTAGGATACAGATGTTGGCTTGCACAGCACTAATACTATACACACCAACTTTTTAAAAACACGCTCAAAAAAAAAAATATGCATCACACAGTTCAGTTTTTCCAATATGTTTGTTTTTTTTTTGGGGGGGGGGTAAAATTTGAAAGGATGTTTTATGAGAAATGAGACACTTATACCTTCCATATGCTTTTCTCTCAGGGGATAGATGAAGGTCCTGAGGGCCTCAAGCTGATCTCTGACATTATAAGAGAGAAGATGGGCATTGATGTCAGTGTTCTCATGGGTGCTAACATCGCCAATGAAGTGGCAGCTGAGAAGTTCTGTGAAACCACCATTGGTAAGCAGAACAACTTAGGTTATTAATGTGAATGAAAAGCAATGATGACACTCGGTTTTTATTCATAGAAGACAAATTCTGATCAAATCTGTTCAATTATTCAGTATGCGTTATAAATGTATAGCAAAGCTAAATTTCTTTAACTGGATCATGAAGGAAAACACAAGTACAATGCAAAGATCTAGAGCAGATCTGAAAATTGATGAGGCTGTGTATTAAGTCATCATGGTTTGGACAATTTAGTCTTAGAAATAGACAATCATACTGCTCAGAATATTCACCTGCATTTATTGTCATTTTGACATGTTTAGATTTTTTAGATGACCTTTAATTCAGGAAATCCACAAATCAAAAGATGGAAGCCACTTCTTTAAAAAACCTCGTCTGTGTTGTAAATTTTTAAAATGTCATTGTTAATTTGGGTAACATCATGTGCATACTTTTCTGGACAGTTAACGTCATTGTGTGTTTGTGTTGGATGTGTATGCAGGCAGTAAAATTCTCGAGAATGGCCTACTATTCAAAGAACTCTTGCAAACTCCCAACTTCCGGATCACAGTGGTGGATGATGCAGATACTGTGGAGTTGTGTGGCGCTTTGAAGGTACACGCAATAATAAGACAAGTTGTCACTCATTCAGTTAGAGTTTTTAAGTAATGACTTAGATCAACGGCACCATGACTCTACCGCCACATTTCTGATGGGGTCTGTATTTTTTGCAGCGTTCACATCAGCTGACTAATGGTTTTGTGTTTGTTAGGAAGATGAGAAATGTGACAACAGCCGTAGTGCTTCCCACTCTCTGTCCATCCATTATCTATAGCTGGACCCTATCCAATCTAACACCGGGTAACGCATTGCACCAACCCCTCCATTTAAAAAATAATTCATTTACGCAGGTCGAATAGCTGGAAGCTTACGAAGGATCATGTTTATTTTTCAGCAGAAACCAGCCCATACCTAATGGGATAATTGATTTTATACACCCCTCAAAGAAAGAGCGAACCCAAACCTATGGCTTGATCGGGCCAGAATATTCCGAATGGTGTGTGTTCATGAAGCATTTTTATTCCGAACAGGCATTTGATCCGAATAAATGTGTCCATGTAAACATAGCCAATGAATCAAGGATTACAGTTAAAACTCTTCATTTATTTCAAAGTGTAACAAACACCAGTGGATTCAGAATCATACTTACAATCAAAGTGGAAAAAGGAGTTCACATGCTGATTACAACACCCCCCCCCCACTGTATTTTAAATCATTCACAGTTTTTTGCTATTTGCAGGCCGTCCTGGTCCGTATCCCCGTGAATAACTGAAAACTAATGAGATCATCCTTTTGTCTTCCTGTCGGGTTCAGAACATTGTGGCAGTGGGTGCTGGTTTCTGCGATGGGCTGCGTTGTGGTGACAACACAAAGGCGGCTGTGATTCGTCTGGGCCTGATGGAGATGATAGCTTTCGCCAAACTCTTCTCGAAGGATGACACCGTTTCTACTGCAACCTTCCTCGAGAGCTGTGGCGTAGCTGACCTTATCACGACCTGCTACGGTGGCCGAAATCGACGCGTGGCAGAGGCCTTCGCCAAGACAGGGAAGGTACAGTAAGACAACATAAATCTGGTGGATGCTTGAAATGAAAATCATAAAGGACAACTTTAATCTGTGTTTCTCTCACCGATCGCACCTCGCCAGACCATTGAGGAACTGGAGAAGGAGATGCTGAATGGTCAGAAGCTCCAGGGTCCCGCTACCTCAGCAGAGGTTTACCACATACTCAAGCAGAAGGGCCTGGTGGACAAGTTAGTGTGCATTTTTTTCCCAATCGACTTTGTGTATTGAATTGTCCCTTGCAAATTTAATCAAGGAATAGCTGATGCCAAACCATAAACGGTATAAATTCACTGGTCCAGAGCAAATTTTAATCAGAGATGGCTTTATGGTGTCCGGAAATGGATTTTTCATGCTGATTTAAAAAATGACTTTACCTTTTTTTGAGTACATCAGGTCTTATGAGATATTTTCATTTCGTGTTTTCAAGTTCGACCTACGCTACCCTCCATAATTATTGACATCCCTCGTTAAGATATGTTATTTTTTTATCTATTATTATTTAGATATTTAATGTATATTTTTTATAATTATATATTTTTCAGTAAATAAAAGACTCAAATAAAATGAAATAAAATGGAAAATCCAACCGTTAATTCAAGTGCATTCATTCAGTGGGAAAACAATCCCACATTAAAAGAATAACTCTTACTCAAATCATATGTGCAACAATAATTTGCACAATCCATGTTAATATTTTTTACGACACCTTTAGCCAAAAAATAGCACCTAATGTTCTCCTAGAGAGTTTCACAAGGTGTCAGAATACAGAAAGTGGGTTTTATTTTAAAACTTTTACCACATATTTACCAGCGGTAAGAATACTTGCATCTCTGATTAAAAAAAATAAAATAAAATGTGTTGACCAGTGATTATATTCTGTGGCAATTTACCTTGACACAGCATGCTTATTATAGTGATTTTGAAGCATCAAAATGTTCTATCCATCGCTGCTGTTTTTCCATTCCCTTCTGATGCCCAATGCAACTTCATTGTCCTCTCTCCAGATTTCCTCTTTTCTCAGCGGTCTATCACATTTGTTTTGAGGGGAAACCAGTCCAGGAGATGATCTCTTGTCTGCAGAGCCATCCAGAGCACATGTGATAACTCATTGGATACCAGCAATTTTTCATGCTCATCATTTCTTTCTTGAGCATGATAAAATCACTCTCCTTTGCTACAAGGCAAGTAACCACAGGATGGTCAAAATTTGCACTCTATTCATGGCCATTGTAATTTGATCAAATAGTGTATATTCCAGGGTACTGGTCAAGCGATCGGACACTTACCATGAAGGATCATTTGTTTTTTGATTCAAAAGATGGAAAAGAATAGCACGACTACATTTGAAACTTGACTAACAGATAAAATTAATCCTACAGATGTGCTTTGCTTTTCGTTTTTGTAAAACATGTTTATTTCTTTTATATTATAACATTTTTTCTACGCATTTTTTTACAGAATCATTTTGTGCATTCAGCATATCAGTACGAATAAAACCTAACTATATAAACATCTTTGTTTGTCAGTCTGCTGCAGTGAGGTGTATTGCGTGTGAGCAACCATTGCACTGACTAGACAAACCCGCTTTTTGCTTTGAACTTGATTTTTTTTAATTTTTTTTTAAAGGACAAATTGTCAGTTATCACATCACTTCCACAACAATTCCCAAATACTCAGGTCTGGAAGAAAGCTATCAAACATGCAGTCTTTGAAACATCAACAAAAAAATTAAACATCTAAAAGCTTGGATTGGAAGAAGGTATTCTCACCTTAAATCATTTAGAATAATGTGATGAGGATGTTTAAAGCTTGTTTGACAGAGTTGGCGAGTCAGTTGTCCTACCAGTGCTGCTAATGCACGTATGCTCAAGACCACTAAAACACCAGCTGTTATTCCACTGCCAGACCGATGGTGCACAGTTATCTTCTGGATCTATTTTGTTATTTTATGTCCTGGACTAAATAACAACAACAAAACCATTTAGATTTTTAAAGAGTTGTTTTGTGTGATTTGTGTCTCATTAGGATTGGTATTTGTATGCCTTTACTGCTACTCAGGAAATCAGCGTTTCAATGTTGCCTATCATCTTAACAGAGAAAACAATGCAGTATAATATACTGTTTACTGATTATTCATCAACTTGGTCCAGATTGCATCCCATCGAAGAGTTTTTGGGAGCTGGCTGTCCACTGCTTTTTATCCAAGCTCTGACACTAAAACAGTCAGGTCATACCTGGTATTGATTTGCCTTTATTACAGAAATGTTCTTTCATGTTTTCTGCCTTTCTGAACATGTATAAAATGTTTGCCACAGAATAAAATGTACAAATGTAGCACTTGTCTATTTTTGTCATTCATGTGGGCTAATGAGTTTCTTTTTTACTGAAATTTATTTGATTTGAATAAAAAATGTAAAATATTTTCATTTTAATGTGTGACAGCAACAGATTCCTACATAAAGTCAAACTCAAGACCCCCACCCCTTCAGGTTTTCCCTCCCACATAATTCTATGTGGCCCACAAAGCAAATAGTGTGTCAACTTTGTGTTTCCTCTTAAATAGATTGGAGTGTTTTTCATTTTGGCAGAAAATATGTACTATAATTTTTATTCTTCCTCACTTGTTAAGGACATTAGAAGTATTTTTTCGCCCCACTAAAACCCTTAACATGAAATGAACAACAGTACTTATATATGGTGCTATTTTCCTTTACTTCTAAAATAAAATGTTATTACATAAAGTAATGAAATGCAGAGGCATAGTTTATATGTTACAACATGGTCAGGTAAGTATTGATTGTGATTTTCATGCCTGGGATTCTAACAATAACAATAATAGTAATAATAATAGTGTGGTGCTTCTCCCGTCCAGCTGGAGGCGCTAAAGGGCGAATAATTCTCCGAAGAAGAAAACGGGACGACCGAAGACACCAACCAGCAAGCAGCTAACATGAGCACCAGGCAAGATAAACTTCAGTCAGCTGCAGTCACCTCAGTTCAGTAGTTACCTTCTCAAATCTTACCCTTTCCAGTTTAATTCTACCCATTAAACGTGTATCTTCCAGTAAGGATGAAATGTAATGTTTTCACACATAGTCATCTTATTGAAGCTCGCAAGAGCCTTGATTTACTTGATGCATTTAATTGTATAACGTAGCAAACAAGAATGACATTCGCTCCTATTACGTAATGTTTTGACTGCTTTTGTTTTTACATACCTTTATTGTGAGAATTTGTTTTAAAAAATAACATCCTTGTCAAATGTTATTACGTTATTTGACCTCGGCAATGCATGCCGTAATTTTGTACGCAGGTGGCATATTTAATTAGATGAGCCACTTCCACAATGTTGATACGAAGTATAGACATTCTGTGCGTGCCATTTGGAAGTAAGAATACTTTTGGTGTGGTAAGGTGGTCGTCTTTAATCTGAAAAACAACATTTTTGACCCCCGTTCTCCCTCTGGCACCCGATTTCGTGAAATGAGCTGCTCTTGGTACTTTGATGGAGACAGATAGCCATTCTGTTTCTTACTGTCCAAAATGCACTCTAACGGAAAGCCGTTTGGGCATCTAGTCTATATCCTTTACATTCAGCTCATAACTAGTATGCTTTGGCCTCACTAAGAAAACAAATAAGTCTGGATGTTTTTCTTTTTAAAATAAGAGATTGTTTTCACATGGACTCAACAGCCAGTACCTGCCAGCAATTCCTGCAGCACCTTCAGTGTTGCTCTTTCTGTTTTCTTCTCATCTTTTCATCAATTTGTGAGGAATATCCACTTATTGGTCATGGTTTTGCCATATTTTCTCCATTTGATTATGACTGTGAGGACACTGTGTCAGCAATACTTTTGTACCCTACTCCTGTCTGATACCTTTGGACAATAACATCCCTCTAATGTTCTGTGTGCACCTTAGTCTGTCCTCTAAGTTGTGACTACAAAAAAAATGGCAGTACTACTAGAAGAGGAAAAAACTCATTAAACGCAAGTTTGTAATTGATTGGTTACTTCCCAACAGCCTAGTTTGGCTCACTTGTGCAAGAACATTATTCCATTTTTTTTTTTAACCCGTCTTGAAAGATTGCATGGGCTATTGTTTCATTTTCATTTCTCTCATTTTGTTACATAACAAACCTGGAGTTCAAACAGGGCTGTGTCGCCTTCTAATATCGACTCACTGTACTGTCATTTGTGACGGCAGGACTGCCGATGGAGCAGTTGCTGAGATCATGAGCTAAAGTTCATCTGTCCCACATACGGCATCAACTATGTCTGTCCAATGCCTCCTCCGCTGCACCATCAGGTAACTCTGAGTGTGTTGGACCATTCAGCTTTCAAACTTGTCTTAAGTTTATCTGATATAGCTGGATGGATGGATGGATGTGTGAATTTATCAAAGAGCATTACTTGCATTTTTCTTCTTCATAACAGCACAAGGTGAAAGACAATGTGTTGCTAAGAAAGCACTTCCCCCCGAGGATGTTGACATTAGTGTATAAAACTGCGCTATTTGTCTCAATTGTAATAGAATGGAAAGAAATAAGTGTACGTGTGTGTATGTGTGTGTGCATTCAGTAATTCTATACTACTGGTTAAAAAAAATTCTCTCCACGTTTTTTCCCTTGTAGGCTGGAAAGAAAACGCGTAGCCACACATTTATTCCTGCAGAGAGCTCTGTCTGGAGCAGATGCAGTCAATGCATTAAGACCATTTTACTTTGCCGTCCATCCTGATTTCTTTGGTCAATATCCCAGAGAACGGGTAAGTCAGTCATTCATACAAAGACAACTTTTGGTTTCCTTGACCATGCAACAAATCCACTGTGATTTGCTTCATAGAATGTATGTGCCTGTGTATATAACCTGCAGTGGTTCTTAAACCTTTTCTTGAAATGCCCTCATTGGAGGACGAAACTACACCACACAAGGCAATGTCAAAAATTGTAACAAAAGGGGACAAGGTTAACGTTAATGGGAATACAAACAATGTAATACATTTTCCTTTGATTCATTTCTTGTTTATATAAAAAAAATAGGCACTTTTTTGTTATCTTATCTAACTCCTGCTCAGCACTCGGTTGCTTTATAACACCCGTGTTTTTTATATGGGCAACACAAAGTCCAAACCAGCTGCCACATGGAAAAACCTGCACTTGCCATTCCTTCTCACTGCTGTTTATACTGAACAGGAAGATGGGAAAAGCCACAAAAAGTCGTGTTTTTTGTTTACACATTTAAGCTTGCATTGGGGACAAATTGGGCTGTGTGACCTGCCAGACCCAACAGATGAAGATGTAATGAAATAGTTGGTGTTTGGCAGCTGGAACTCACTCTGTAACACTCATCATCACCACCAATGAGGCAGAAGTGGAACCATAGAATCCGAAACGTCATGACACCACCGTGCCACTTTGCTGAATGGCATTTGAGTTCAATTCATAATGACGGCCTTGGTAGAAATTCCTGACTAGGAATGTTGCTGTACTAAAATATTTTAGCAGCAATTGTATATATCGTCACCATGCTGGAGGCTCATTGCAACATTTTTCTATGCGGTGTTTATGGGTTTGATTTGGTTTACAGGAAGTGAATGAAAATTCCTTAAAGAGGTTAAATGGCTATTTGGAAAATCTCCTGAAATCTGGCTCACGTTCAGTTCAGCCAATGAAACTCACCTTTTATGTGAGGGACACAAAAGACAGCAGTGATGTGCAGCAAGATCTCCTGACCTCAGGTACAGATTCTATACTCCAATATTGACCACAATATCCAACTGCTGTGTTACTATTGAAGCTTTAAACATTCCTCCTTGATTTAAGGGTTCCGTTCAGTCAGCTTCGTGCTGCATACCAACGATGTCCTGAGCACAGTGACGAATGTCTTAAAGTCATGCAGTCTGCCCATGGAGCACATGAAGGAACTTAAAGCGGTTGCTAAATCGTCCCCAAGTCCAGCTGAAGCCGCCATTCCTTTCTACAGACCCATCAAGTGGGATAAGAGCTACTATAGCTTCACTGGTTTCGCCGACCCTGAAGAGGAGCTGCAGCAGGCCGCAAGAGTTGAGCAGACTCTCAAGTTAGTAACTCTGGGCTAACGCTTCACGGTGGAGATATTTGTTTTACTTAATTCTCTGCCTTGTATGCACATAGTTTAGTCTGGAGACACATGGCTAATTTACATAAACCCGCCCCCACAGTGAGTTTCTTTTGGCAATCTTCCACGTTCAAGCTATGTCTCAATCGTCAGTTTAGTACACAGTTCTTAATACCAAAACACATTCCTAATAAATACTGCACTGTAACAATAAAACATTACCTTTTGAAAAAGGAATTGTAAACTTGAAGTGATGAGGAGGAGGAGCTACTGGGGGATGGGCTCACAACTTGATACGCTTTGTCAGTCACGGTTTCTTCCGCATAGTTTTCTGGTCTGAAGAATTTGTGACAGCACTGTTGTACAATTTTTTTTTTCCCCGTTTCTTTTGATCGTAAATAGGATAGACTTCTGAGGAGCTCTCAAAGTGGGTGTCCTGATTTGTGTTTGAATGTTTGTATGGCTGCAACTAACGATCATTTTAATAATCGATTATTCTGTCGATTAATCAATGAATCGGATCAAACTGAAAACAAGTTTTTGTTTTCACCCCTATATTAAAAAAAGTGGACATTATTGTAAATTGACAGTGCAGAAAATGCGCAAAATTAATTTATTGGTTTGGCCTGTAACATGTCATAAAATAGGTAAAGATGTTGATCAATGTTTTCCAAAGTGAAATCGAAAGCTTGCTAATGCTATTTTTTGATTCAACACAAATATAATAAGTCTGCTTTCATGGAGGACTACAGAAATCGGACAATGTTTACTGCTGAGAGGTTGAAATTTGTAGGATTTGGACAATATTAAGTTAATGTCTCCATGAGGAAAAATACAATGCATGGTTTCTTTATCAAGGCTCGCTTTTTATCGTTCATCTTTGCTTTTTTAGACTCAACATAGAGGCAATGAGGAGTACCCAAAACATTTCACTTTCTGTTGGTGACTACTGACATTCAACATATTAACAGAAACTTCACTCTAAATGTACATTGTGTCAATTTGTTATCTTTTCTTTGGCAGCATGTGGCTTCAAAACAATGAGTCAGAGGCAACAAAGAAGCACAATGATAGTCTTCCTCGGAGAGAAGAACTCAAACGGTTGAAGAAGGAACTGTGCCAAAAATTTGACCTGACTGACATCAGGTACACTAATTGTTTACTGCTTTTTTATAACTCCTGTAAACAAATCCATGCAAGCGTGAAATAGCTTTGAACCAGTACAAAACAGATGAGAGTCGGCAATTTTTGGTCTTGTGATTTGGCTTAAAACTTATGAAATATGCAACTTGGGTTTGACTTAAATCCCATAAATGACAAATGCTTTGCCATGCGTGCCATTCTTTTTAGAGGATTATTTTTCATGTCTTTCGTGCATTTAGATTTAGATTTATTTATTTATTAATTTTATCTACGCATTTATGTTTAGAAATGAACTGGTATGAAAATATGTCATCATTATACCACTCAAAGTGATCACAGTTATCAATATTGTGATGAGATTGTTAAAAGACTTGCACTGATTCACGCACCGAAAAAACATGTTTTATATTTAATACAAAAAACATCAAACAAACAACCTACTTTTTCACAAGCCCATCGCAATTATCAAAGTGCATGCATCCAATTATGATCATCATTGTTGTGTGGAGGAGACATACTGTTCACAGGTGTGACCACACCCACCATTACAGTGATACCATTTCTTTCCAGATTTTTGGGGTTAAACAGGGTTGTTTTTTTTAAGAGAAATATGTAAGAAGAACAACTGTGATGTTTTGGGGGTGCTGGGACAGGTACCATTTCAATTCATCACAGGATGGGTACGCATCAGCCCACAGCAAGTTTGTCAAGTAACATGAGGTCCAATGTGCAGGTGGCAGCGCAGTTGGGGAGTGGCCCACAGGTGCTCTCAGCTTCAGAGTCTGAATCGACTGGCTGTGCAGAATCCAGAGGCTATGCTCAACCTACAAGGTAAAAAAAATGTTAGCGGCGCCATGATCAGCTGATTTGAAATTCATGTTGTCTCTTACTAAAATTTACTTTGAAAATGTTAAACTGTATAACGGTGAAGTAATATTCCTTTTTTGGAATTAATGAATGTCATATTACACTTGCATTAAACATTGTAAGTCAAGGTACGCTATGCTGACCGAACTAAAAGGATTAAGTCCTTTCATGAAATCAAAATTTGCCTCAACAATGGCTCTACTTGCTGCTTCTACTCGCCCCCCCCCCCCTCATCCATATTTGTGGATGTACCATCCTGGAGTGTTGTTCCTCCTGGTTGCATGCAAATATTGCACTCCATTTCGTCTAAGCAAAAAAAAAAAAAAAGTGTCCCCTCGCAAATTTGCTTTATCCGTAGTTTTCCCCTTGTGATCTACCTTCCATTATTTCCTGTAAAAATCACTTATTTTTGTACTTGGAGTAAAGCCATGTATCAAAATTTATGCATAAAAAAATGCTTAGGCGCCACCTTGTGGCATCTTGGTGCCAATGAACTGTTTTGAAACGCGTGGAGGAGCATCATTTAGTCATGCCATAGCCTGGTCGATAAACAAAAAAAATGAGGTTTTGCTGCCATCTACAGGCCATTGTAACAGTTTTGTTTTTTCTTCTTGAGGGAAACGTTTTCCTGGTATGTGTTGTCTTTGTAATGCTGCCATGCAAAAACAATTTCCACTCAACGATGAATTAACTCACTCAGTTCATCCCCTTTTATCGTCTAGGTCATGCTGTTGTGTTTGCTGACCAATCAGGGATGAACGCCTCTGGTCATGTCATGCTCGGAACGACGGATGTTCACCATCAGTGGACCAAAGTAATGTGCATCCGTCTCCTTTGAGGCATGTTTGCATCCCCACCCACTGTGCTCACCTGCTCGACTTTGTGTGCCTCTCAGATGTTTGAGCAGCTTCCCGCCTTCCGCATCCTGCTGCGGCAGACAGAGTGGCTCAAGGAGAGGATCAGTCTCCTCCTGGGTGGGACTCGGGTCGTTCACGCAGAGAGGCTGGGACCGGTGGAGCCCATCACAGAGCTCTACGGCACCCTTAACATGTTTCATAGCAATCTGATATCGCAGAGGCTCTGTTTACACCCCAGAAGCCTGGAGGGGCTCAACATGATATTGGAGAAGTACACACACTCATTTTTTTTCCCCATTCAGTTTGGCTTGGACCGCCTCAACGAGGACGGCATATGATTTGTCTTTTTCCTTCAGGGACCGTTCTAGTCCTAGTCTTCATGAGATGGGGCACTTCATCATACCTACCAATTGTGACCCGCCCAAGCTGCAGGCTTTCCTGCAGAGCCACGCACCCGATGCCAGACGACGCACTCAACGTAAAAAATTGTGAGTCATACATAAATATAGCACAACTGATTTTGGCTCATTAAGTTGTGTGAAGGGCCAAGTTTTTGGTGTTGGTGCAGACTGCAGGCAGAAGAGGAGGCCGTGACGAAGATGTGCCTGCAGAGTCTTTCTCTTCGGGGTCTTTCCAAGGAGCCCAGTGTCACCTCCAGCCAGATGATTCTTTGCTGTAAAAGGTTGTTGGAGCTGCGTTCACCCCTCATGCTGGGCCTCCATATTTGTGTTTCTCACTTCTACTCAGTCATGCAGGACGGAGATCTTTGTATCCCCTGGGACTGGAAAGGTTGAACCTCAGATGGTTCGATCAGTCCACAAGGTGCCTTTCGCACTTCGGTTTGTACCAGGAACAACTATTTTCGAGCAGTTTATTAATGTGAACTTACATCTGTTGGTATTCAACACCAGTTTGTAGGGAAACAATATTAGTATCAAATGGTCAGTCAGTTCACGATGATTGAATGATTAACTAATATTTATTAAATGATGACTCATTGAAGAAGAAGCACTTTATTCTATGCTGAAGATGACCAAATAGATGATCCATGTCAGTGTTTAAACTGTAACGAAAAGAATGTTTGGCCATTACTTGACTAGAGTATTTTGGAAAAATCTAATAATGGTTGCGTTCAGGTGGGGTCAGTCAAGTTAATGTAAATTCAACAGTTAGGTCAATTCTATTTTTACTCACGTACATGTGGCTCAGTATTTTGACAATTATTTGGACACACGTGGCAATGAATTGTTCTCTGTATTGTATATTTTTTCTTAGTGGAATTTTGTTTTTAACCAAAATAAAGGTTGCCATTTCCAACTTAGCTGTTGTTTGGGAGCAGCCCAAGGCTCATTGTCTCGCAATCGTCCACCGGCTAAACTATTTTGGATTCTGTCATTTCTTAAAAGAACTATAATAAATAAAATGTGTATGTGCCATAAGTAGTAGCAGTAATTTAAATGTTGCCTTTGGACTTCCTTTGTGAATTTTGCATTTATTTCCACCTCACGCGAGTGTTAATGGTTGTTTGGAGGAAGCTAGACTGCTCCCCTCTTTGCCCAAAGTCCTCTGGGACAGACTTCCACTCACCCCAACCCTTAATGAGGATGAATGATGGATGGAGTTATTTGCTCAGCACACGTAACAATTCATATACGGTACTCAGTTGGATCTCTACAATGGTTAACGTTGATTTCTGTATTTACAGTTGTGGTCATAAATTTTCATACCTTGGCAAGAATGTCATCATTCAATATATGTAATTATGCATACTGGATGACATGCCTCTTCAGACCTGTATTAAATGAATACTTATGTTTGTGGTGGTAATTTGCAGTGATATGTCACTGTTCTTCATAAGAGCTGGGTCTAATAATTTGGTTAACTCAATTTGTTACGGGTCAGAGATGGTAACAGCGATGCAGTGCGGGTTCTACAACGCTGAAGTAAGTACACATCACACCATTGCACATTTTAAATGAATACCACCCCGTGTATCAATCATTGGTGACAATTATCTTTGTAAGGCCATGGCAGCATGGCGCCAACTGAAATGTACCAGTTTGACGGCAACATTGGGACCGACCAACACTGTAAAACACTAAAAAAAAAGAGTCGGACATCATATAGTAAATAAAATTGTAATTTAGGCCTACAGGAAAAATGAATTAAAAAGGAGGACGATCTCAGCGGGCCTCAGTCCAAGATCACGTTTCACATCAGTCAGATTTGCATTTCATACAGCTCCTGATGCTGAGGCAGGAAGCATAATAAATATCAAGGCTCCTCAGAGTGCATGTGTCTGTGGTCTAATGGGATCAAGGTGAGTAAGGAGGCTCATTTACGCTGGACTTGTGTGAACGGCGAGGGAAGCTGGATCGGCTGCATGGGTTTCTTGCGGGAATCTGGCGACACCCTCTGGACCGCCGTGGGCAGCAGCTGGTTGCGTTTGATGATCTGCAAGGCCAGCTGAGTATTTCCTGAAGACGTGGACAGGCTATCAGTTTTGAATCCTCAATCACATTTTAAACAGACGACCAGATCACAATGACTGGTGGATATGCCGGCAAATTGCAGAAATAGGTGATTTAGAACGATTACAGCCACTCGGCTGACGCAGTTTGTTTATTTGGGGCATGGCAAATATTAAAGCACATCTATTGAAAACCATTATCAAGGGTTTTAAATGTTCAAAGAAGGGATATAACATTTTTTAATGTTTCATTATTGACACTAATTTAATTTTGACATTTGTTTTTTTTTAATTCACTGTAAAAGGTTTAGATTTTTTTAGTTAAAGGGATAGTGTGTAGAATTTAGTGCCCTCTCATAGAGAACCAAGAATGCAACAACCGAAGTTTAAAGCGTGTACATATTGAAGAACGCACATTTTGCAACCCTACCACCAATTTCTTCAGGTGCAGGCAAAATGTCATCACACGCGACTTCCTGTATTTCCTCAAGTGACACATGTGGCAGTCATTGAGCCACAAAATTTGTCATTGGGTGATTGTCTGCTTTGAGTCTCCGTAACAGACGAAGGGCGGTAAGACACGTCAACCTGTATGGTGCGTCGCCACCCATATAATGTAATTAGCAATTACTAGACGTACAATTTTCTTTTTATGCTGATGTGATAGAATATATATCTTTGGATATTATTCAAATAAATTGTGGGTTTTGAAAATGAAAGAACTTTGGACAATATACACACTGTCCCTTTAAGTTTTTATTAGTGTTAGTTTCAGCATTTGTTGAGTGAAAGATTTGTATTTATAAAAAAAAAGGGGGGGGTTAATAAGTGTTGTGGAATAAAGTAAAGATAACCTCAATTAAAAAATGACAATAACTAAATACATATTTTCTTAAAAAAGAATAATTTTTGGTAACTATAATAATCTTAATTCAAACGGCTTTCCGTAGATGTCACTTTTTAAAGCCAGTGGTCATTGTTTCAGTGTCTTGTTTCCAAACACACCAACATGGGACCATACACAAATTTATTTTTGACTGCCAGCCGCTGACAGCAATGACTGTTTTGACATGAGCCAACAGCAGAGTGAACATGTTTCAGAATTATAGGTGGCAACTGACCATTCTGTAGCTCCAAGTAAACTCCCAACAAGATGGCTTCAGGTGGAATCTCCTTAGTGTTGACCATCGATGCGGCCTGAGGAAGACAACAAACCTATCGTGAAATACTGGAAAAACAAAACCTGTTGAAGCAAACTCAGCTGTTCTTGAAAAGGCATTTAAATTCATCCAAATAAATCTCCTCTTGAGACACATTACAGGGGAAACTATATTATAAATGTGGGAATAAATTTAACAAACTACAGCACGGTGGCATAGAGAAATAAAATACGGAACACTGGAAACGCAAAATTGTCTGTAATGATTCCCGTTTCAAAAATATGTGGATTTGCGCTTCAAGAACCAACCAATGTCATGTGAAAGCTGAGTGCAGTTACGCAGTTACCTGTTGAAGGCACTTGCGGGCTTTGTCATACTCGCTTCGTAAGCAGTATGCACTGCCAAGGTTGAAGAGCATCATGGCTCTCGCTGAGGTCACACTGCTGGGATAACAAAGAGGCGTCTGCTTGCCTGCTACGAACACAAAAAAATACAAAGAATGACCAAAAAAAAAATCTCCCACTCGATCATTTTGATAAGCTGCTATTTAGCAGTATTCATAAAACTATGAGAATTCAGCATTGTTTTGGCATTTGTTTGGGTAAATGTTTACATAAAAACTACTTACAAGACTCAACAGGTTCATCTCCTTTATCAGAACCTGCTGAGAAAAACAAAACACACTTCAAATGTGGTACTTAGTTGGAAATTCTTGAAAAAAAAAAAAAAAGACCTCTAGAAACACCATATTAAGTCCAGAGTCAATGTTTAAAGTTTATACAAAATCGGAATTAAAAATTGCAGGTTTAAGATATTAAAAAAAAATAAAAAATCAGACCAAGATAAATTACAAAACTTTTTCCAACACAAAAAAAACCCCGCATGTATTAAACAATTCAATTAAAAAAGGTTAACCTTTTCAAATGGGCAATAATTTTAATTTATTTCTTAGGATGTTTAGAGCACAGACCTCCTCCAAGCTAGAAAAATCAACTGAAAACAATTGCAGCTCCCGTTTGCACACTCGACATCACCATTTTACTTATAACTCGGGTCCTGCGAAAAGCAGCAGACCTGGGTCTTGCTCACTCGTCAGCACCCCAATTGAGACGTCGATGACATTCTCCGGGTTGAGGTGTGCGATGGCATCGGAGATCCTGTCCAATGAAATGAGGGCCTCGGCCGCATAGAGGTGGCCAAGAAACCTGAAGGCAGCAGAGATACAAGCAGAAGGTCACACAATTGCAATCATCGGGTAGCTACAGAGCTTTCGTCTGGAGGTGAAACAAGCACTTGAACAGCACTTACTTGAGCGAGCCAGAAACCTTGCTTTGATGGAGCAGTTTCTCAGCATGGTTTAAAGCCATCAGGTTGTCTCCCAGTGCTAACGCCACATAGGCACTACACGCCAAAATGGAGCACCTAAAATTTAAACGAGGAATTAGAAGTGCAGGGTAGGTACAAGTTGAATTATGCGAGCATATTCACGTTGCAGGGAAATGGAATAAGATGTGGACAGAAGTGAAGTCACTCCCGAGTGTAAATGCTTAAAATCCAGAAAGGAAACTACCCCCCCCCCCAAGAACTTTGATTGTGGACTTCTAATCATTTTTTCCAATGATTTCTGTTATTATATTAGCTAGAATATATATATATATATATATATATTATAATTGTAGATTTTCTTTACATTAAAAATGTTTTCTGTTGTTTAAAAGTTGTCACTGTCATTTTGATAAGCTACTTTTTTTTCCCTCTGCTTTGCTTTTGAATGTTGTAAACTGTTGTTTGTAAATGCTTGTAGGTATTGTGATAGAGGAACATAGAGGTATCTTGAGGATGTAATGTGTAACATAAATAAAGCACACCTTGTCTTAATAATGTATTTCCATGTACAGCCCTTAAAAAGTACAGAAATAAAAGTCAAATTACCTGAGGTTTTCCACTTCCTGTTTTCTGAGCGGCGATGATGGCGCTGCAGAGAGTAATCTGTCCGTCTCCTGACCTTTCCCACTACAAAACAGATCAAGTTCATCAGAGCACAGGAAAGCAAAGTGACGAACATATTAACTGGAAGGACAAAACACACAGTAAGGATGTCCACATTCAAAAATACCTGTCATCGTCTCTACCAGAAACATCTCACATTCTGCTGTGTGTACATTTGTTTTGTAAATTATGCGAAGAAGGCATGATCATTCAAATTTTGAATTATCAGGGTTGCCATTCTTTTCTAGAAATTATTTTCCAGGACTAGTTCATCTATTCCAGTACAAGTCAAGTGAACACAACATTCACTAATTAATTAAGTGTTATTTTCTCACTATTGTAACTTATATGTTATATATTTAACCATATTGCTTTAATGTTACCAAAGACCATAGCAAAATATTAAAAAAGAAAAAAAAAAAAGCACGGACGTAGTTCATCTCAGAGCACACAGCTACAAGTGTCAGCACACCCTCTATAGGTCTCTGTCACTGGAGTGGAGCCAGAGTGAGGGAGAAAAACCTCACACTCGATATACAGGAAGAGAGAAATACTCTTGAACGCAAAGTCGCCAGTTTTGGTGCAACTTTGGAGAAAACGTTTTTTACTTGGTTCTGAAAAGTTGGGAAATCCAGCAACAATCATATAGACCAGAGGGCAGCAGAATTAAGGGAATATGCAATTTGATTGGTTAGCGTCACATGCAGCACTGTGCTGGCTAGGAGCAGAGAAGAAGCCAAAAAAAAAAAAAAAAAAAAAAAAAAAAAAAGAAAGAAAATCACTGCAGCTTAATGTTGCTCATTTGAGGCAGCTGAAAACTGACACACATTACATCTTAGTTGAACCTGTTTGTGAATCATATGCACTCATGTTTAGGTTTTTAACACTAGATTACCGTTTGTCTGCAGGGTTCGGAACAAGAGAGCAAACCACTCCGAAAATTATCATACACAATATGTATGAAACCTAAATATATCAAAAATTTCTTGCTATTGCGCGTTTTTTTATATGAAGTGTGCACTTACTCCAGAATCGCTGCTACCGCCATTGAGATTCTTAATTTTATTTTACTTAACTAATATTAAATTGTGGTATGTATGCCGGTAACTTCTTTTTCATAGTTGTGCTTAGAATTCCAAAACATATTTAGTTGTATGCTTGTGCATGTCAGACCTGCAGGCATCACTGTTCTCGCTGCCGCTCTCGGTGCTTCCCGACTGACTCGAGCTCTTTGAGCTGTTCTCCATCTTGACGTCCTGCTGCTGGTGTTCAGGCAGCAGCAGCAGAGAGTTCCTTAGGCAAATGGCAGCAAACTCCATACTGGCTACTGGAATGGCTGCCGACTGGCCCTCACTGCAAGACGGACAAACAAAATCATTAAAAAGCTTACCTTTTAAATTGAGTTCAAATAGCCATTGCAAATCAAGTCACAAGTGTTTTTCTCTTGTTTTATCAAATTATAAGATAAAGATAGGGTAGTGTGCTAGAGTACTAACCTGTAAATAGTGTTCTGCATGGACTGGGATGCCAACACAATTTTGCGATGGTATCCCTGTCCAACCATTGACTGAACAATACCTTTTTTACAAGGTAAACCTTTGCTCTCTTGTTCCAAACCCTGCAAGCAAACAGTAAAACAAGGCCAATTATTAAGAAAATAGACAAAACCACAATTACACTGCAGAAGGATCTCAGTGATAATTTAGGCAATGGTGTTATCCATATTAAACAGGGCGCGAGCAAATGCTTCCATTGCTTCAATGTGTGCTGGTAAAAATTTTGTCCGGGTTGAGGGTTCGATCCCTGGCCAGTGTGATCATTTCGAAGGGTCCTTGAGCAAGATACTGAAGCCCAAGTTGCTCCTGATGCTGCGTCAACAGCAGGTAGATGACGTCACGCGAGTACTGAAAGTAGGAACGCGCTACACCAAATAAATTTCCAAATCTGGATATGTACCGGCCATCTAACTTAACAAGCACAATTTGTTTTATAAATGACAGCCTCCCATTCAGTTCACTCCCACTGACTGAGGTGCGTAAGACCCGCAACGGAGATTGCGTGCTTGTCTATTTTCAGAGGTGCATGTGGAATTATAAATGCTTTGAGTTCAATTCTTTTTAAATGTTCGCAAATCTTCCCCAAAATTTGTTTGCAACTGAAAGCCTTTAATTTAGCATTTTTAAATTTTTTGTTGAACTAAAGCAAAAGAAATTAGAAGTTGTTGATCTGTTTCTTATTATTTCATTGCTTTTTGCTGATGTATTAAGTTTTTGCCATGGCCCGTGTTATTGTTTCCTTTTTTGTCTACTTTTATAATTATAAAATAACTGACCTGTTTTGTCAACCGCTGCTTATCGCAAACAAAATTGTTGTGACAGTAAAATATTATGCAAATGCATACATTTAAAAGGCAAAACACAAACATTAATTCTTTACAGGCACTTTGATTTCAAAATATGAATTCCAAAAACACTAGGGGGGGAAAAAAAACACAAGTGCAACATGAATGTCACTTAATCCCAAAGGTAATGACACAAATTTGATGAGACATACCCCTTTATTAGCAGAGATGCAACACTCCGCAAGCCGCAGCCACAGTCGAGGGTTTGAATGGTAAACCTGCACCGCCTCAATCAGACACTCGAAGGCAGCCAGAGGCCTGCCGATGTGCAGTAACTGGATGCCACAGTTATACAGAAGCTCATAGCGTTTGTTGGCTAGCAGAGCACACATGGGGATACCTGTGAATTTCTTAGCTACAAAGTAGAAGAATGAGGAGAAGAAAAGGTAAGAAAGTTCCTATACTGTCACATACAGAAACATATGGGGACATATATATGCATACAAACATATGTTATTCATAAACACATAGTGAAGACATTTGAGTTTCAGATCAAAAGATTTTAATATAAGACAAGAGTTCAGAATCTACTTTTTTTTAATTGACCGTTATTTAGATTTGTGATAGTCTCCAATGCAGCAGTGAGTCGTCTAAGGGCAATCTGACCACCCGCTGAAGGTGCCATTATCATGCTTCCAAGCTACCACATGAACCGTTTTTCTTTGACTCACCTTGCCCATTGCCACCATCTCCGAGCTGAGCGCAAGTGTGGTCGTTTTCTTGCAATGCCTTCTTGAAGTAGAAAATTCCTAGGTTATGTTTCCCCATTGCAAAGTGAATGCAGCCGAGATTGTTCCAGAACATACAACGAACACATTCACCTGGGTGGGACAAGATACAACTCAAAAGGCATATAGGAGGTAAACTACAGAAACTCGATTCACATGACATTGACAATTTGCAACGTGACCGTTAAAAATGGGATTCACCTCGGCACATCCAAACCATTTTGCAACTTGTAAAAAAGAAAGACATTCACGAGAGGCAAAGTTACAGTCACCTGTTTTGATGGGGCCGGGGTGTTCTGCTATATTGGAGCTGTTGAGCAGCTTCACTGCTTTCCGGTAATTTCCTCTCAGATATTCAAAGTTGCTCTTAAGGAATAGTGACGGTGCAGACTGAAATGGAAAAGAAATAAGGTTAGTCTATTTTATGAGATTTGAATCTTACCTATTTTATATGTGTTCAAATCAAAATGGAAAAGGACGACAGAGATTATTCGATTTACGACGATGTTCTGTTCCTATTGGAATGGCTATGCCTTTGTTTTTTTTGGGCTACTTAGGACCGTGCGATTTCAGATCAGAACACAAATTTTATTTCATGATATTTACATCTCGATGTGTTAAATAACTCAGGACATAGCACCTTTTCTTTGAAGTCATAATTTTCACATGAGCAAAAGTACTGGAAAAGACATTATTAAATTAACCTAAAGTAAATAAAATTTGGAATGTGGTGACATAACTCTTACTTGCAATAACTGCATTAAGCCTGCAATCCACTGACTCTTGCAACCTTCATTTTAAATAACCTTTGAGGCCTTTACTGTAGCCTCTTTCAGTTCACGTTTGTTTCTGGAGGGTTTCTCAACTCTTGATTGTGTCCCCAAATGTCAAGCACCTGAGACCATCTCTCTGCCACAATCATTTAATACAATTTTTGTGAGCTGCTATGCGACAAGCAAATAGTTAACCCAAAAGTGCACTGCGTCAATTTTAACAATATTGTGACAACACAAATATATAATTCTGGCTATTGTGATAATAAAGTTCTGAAAGAGACTCACATTTCCTGCAGTGTTCATCACTGACTTTATCTCCCTTTTGCACGCTTTGGAGGATTTCATCTGAATGTAGGCTCTGACTTTGTACTGTAGAAGGACAGTATGAGTCATTATGCAGGTAAAAGTAGAGGCAGTCAAGTATCGAGTCAAGATCTTCTCTACCATACCTGATGCATCTTTGATTTAGCAGCCTCAATCATGGCTGAAAACTCTGCCTTCTGGTTCCCACCATTTTTGTTGTTCTGGAATCAAAACAAAAGCAGTTAAAAGCTTACAGTGCATTTTGACAGCACTCGCACCCAACTAAAAGGTGTTACAAGCATTGTTCCACAATACTTCAATTGGGATCATCAAAGCAAGGAATGGATGCACATAATTAATCAAATAAATGTGAACAATCGTGTTGATTGTGTGGGGGTGAATGTTTATTATTTGCTTCTTGTTGCAAAAAGGAATTAACTACTTGGTTGCAACCAGCAGAGGCGCTGTCGATCAGTCTTAATTACTTTGTGGCCTTAGTAGACCATGACTTTTGGATGGACGACATTCACAAAGGCCTCCACGGTGGCACGACTGCTCAAGGCAGCTTTATTATGCTATTGACATTATCAATATTGAAAGGAGTTCATTCACATACAGAGAGAGATTCTCCCATCAAATCAAAATAAATTAAATTGGATAAATTTGAGCAGTGGTTCCTTTCTTTGCAGGTGCCGTAAATGTGGCAAGACTAAACAAATCTTGTGTCTTCTTTTCAGATTTGAAAACACTTTTGCCTTCACCTGGGAATTCAGTCTTAATTTGAAAAATTAGGAGGATGTGACTTGCAATCTTGAAATTGTGTACCTCTCCTTTGCCGTTCTTGTTGCTTCCTTGTACAGATAGTTTATCCAGCACAGCCAACAGGTGGAGCGCCCTCTCTGGCTGGAAAGTGAGCAGGTACAGATCCACCAGCAGGAAACATACAGCCTGAGCAAACTTCTCTTCTAGGACAAATAACAGAATGACTCCATGCCAAAGTGGGCAGCTCCATTACAAAGCACAACTCACTAACATATTTACTCAGCAGATCACATTGTCATGTCATTCCATCACAACATACCAAACGGTTCCAGAAATTGGTAGAGCTTCTCGACGATAGAAATGGCTTCTGAGTACTGCCGCATGTGATAGTGGATAATGGCTTGATTGTAGTACAACAAACTATTTTCAACATCATCCAACCCATCAACATCTTCGGTGGCTGTGTGAACCTGAATGATTTTGCCAGAGTGACAGATGCAAGGTGGCAGTGTTATGTCATTGTTGACGTTTCACTTCAATTTAACAACATGTGCTTCAAGGAGCTGGAAAAATATGAGCCAGAGCCACTTACCTGGGTCTTCATTGCCATTAGGCTTTGCTTAAGGTTCCCTGTGGTCGTCTGACCACTTTTGTAAAACTCTACAATGGCTTTATTCAGAGCAATCTTGTAGTCATCTTTATTCATTTCTTGCAGAGCGTCAAGGTGTCTTAAAGACTCGTCGTATTTCTTAGCCTGTGAATACAGTAAATGCATGATTTGCATTGTCCCTACAATGTGGGGAATATTATTGCGTCTGATTATATTCACTTTGCTAAACTCATTCGCTACCATTGACGGATATAGACGTACTTTCATTTTACCAGGGCTGGCAGTAAATGAGTTAACTCATGGTAGATAACTCAATGGTAGATAGTGGTTTATGGCTGAGCCCTGTTATGTCTGCATATGTCAGCCTTTCTTGCGCACATCGCTGGCTTGCAACCAATTTTATTTTTCAAATTGGTTGACATTTGGGAAACCATCAATTACAAGGCATAAGAACCACTTGAGATGATGTAACGCAATCGAGAGGTAGCCTAACTTGTCGTTTAATATTTATGTATTCGTTCATCGACTGTCATCGTTCATGAGTGTATCATACAGTAACTCACTCCGTCACTGTCATCGTCACTATGCGAGTGCATCATCGGCACGCGTTTGCACGTATTAAATACATCTTGGAATGGCCCCCAAATGTCAAATGATGCATAATACTAAATGGAGATGTGGAAGAATTGTTTGGGGTTAAAAAAAAAGAAGAAAAAAAATATTGTTTCCCCCCCTAATGTATTTCCAATGGATTTCAATTCTAAGCGGAATTTCACTATTTATGGGCAGCCCAGTCATTGTCCGACACAAATAGCAAGTGTCAGTGTAAGATTAAAATGGGAACACTCACCACAAATGATTCATATGCACTGGCTGCCATTTCTTTCTCTTGGTCTGTCATTCCAGGTGAAGACGAGTTGTCATGCTTTGTCTCGTTTTGCTCTGATCAGAAAGAATGTAAGTGTGAGAAGCTGTGGAAAATTACAGTTCCTTGTCATGAACAGTGTTTTCACTGTGTACAGCAGTTGCAACAGCATTTTCAGTCATCCTATTGTACCATTTGATCAGTTTTCATTCGAACCCTCCAGATCAACTTGAAATGGTTTTGACATCAACATTGCTTTGGGCTGTCACTAGTCTCGCGCTTTTCTACCTTCAGTACTCAAAGCGCTTCACACTCTTACCTCATCTACCGACTGATGACATTTGTTTACCATCATCACAAAGCAACTGACAGATGCCTATGACGTTAGAACTAGAACGTACACCTAGACATAGTTAAGGTCCAGAGCCGCGAGTGAATCCTACATCCTTCTGCTGTGGCTCGTTGTCTTTGTAAAATAAATGAGTAGGAAGAAGTGACTGTTGGCTTGACTTTGGCATAACACTTGCATGTTTGGCACAGTTTTTGCATCAGATATCCTTCCTGAGGCAACCCAAACATTTTTCTCTTCAATGAGTATTCTATTTAAATTTATCCATCCATCCATCTTCTGTACCGCTTCTCCTCACTAGGGTCGCGGGGGGTGCTGGAGCCTATCCCAGCTATCTTCGGGCAGTAGGTGCAGGACACCCTGAACTGGTTGCCAGCCAATTGCAGGGCACACAGAGACGAACAACCATCCGCGCTCACACTCATACATAGGGGCAATTTAGAGTGTTCAATCGACCTGCCATGCATGTTTTGGGAATGTGGGAGGAAACCGGAGTAGCCGGAGGAAACCCACGCAAGCACGGGGAGAACATGCAAACTTCACACAGGATGGCCAGAGCCAGGATCGAACCCACACCCGATGCAGTCTCTCACTTATTTTATATTAACCGACTGGTTAGCATGATGGCCTCACAGTGAGGGACAGCAGTGGTATTGGGTTCGATCCTAGCTCCATCCTTCCTGCGTGGAGTTTGCATAATCTCCCCGTGCCTGTTTGTTAAATTCAGAATGTTTTTTTTCTCTGTAGCAGTGAACTGGCTTCGTAAATGTGAAACACTAGTTTTTATTAATGCTAGTTTTAAAAAAAATGAATGCAGTGTTATCCCTACTTGAAATATCAAAGGTTTTTAGTCTTTTGAGCATTCAAGGTTGCCAACATGCACGTTCTCTTCAAGTATTCTTAAAAAGGTTTGGTAGGTCAGCAGGCGTAACATGCAAGCTGAAAGTTAACGAGGTGCAGAACTGCTACGCAGCTAAACAGCCCTGCAAAATCTCTCTCTCTTTTAAAAAAAAACAGTAACATTGTTGGTCACATACGCAATATGTTTATAACCATAGGGCCGACAAATTGCAACGAAAAGCATTTTTTCAATGATTAAAGCCAAGTTTAAACGCGAGTTCAACTCCTGTGACTTGCTAAGTGGCTAACGTTAACCAATGCCCTTACCTGTGTTTTCCGCCATAATTTGACCTTTTGACTTTAGATAGAGACGTTCAATCCGCACGAATGATTAAATAAACGGTCAATTCAGTCGATTTGCAAAATACACTTAAATAATTTAATCATAAGTGTCCAGTGGGTTCAGCATGGAAGATCGCTACAACAAAAAATCAGTCGCGTTCATCTGCTTCTTTCTCGGTATTTGACAGTTTGCAAATAAGTCTTAAAAACATAGGGGCGCCCTCTGTGGATTGGAGTCAAATTGCAAAATGATATAACAGCTAAAACATTGACTAAACCTACAAAAGAAGCGTATTATTTTACTGCAAAAAGAAAACATTCAATTATTGTAACAATTAAATTTAAAGTCGTCTGATTTGATTTCTTTCGAGTTCACTGCTCAGATGATCAATTTCAGATCATATATTGACAATTTACAACATTATCCTTTATAACCCTTCACATTCCTGAAAATTTAAATATTTCAGGTGTTTAGGAAAAATACAAACATGACTGTCAATACTCCCATTTTTCAAATGATCTGGTTTCCGGTTTCCGGTTCCGGCGCCGCGCGAGTGGCTGCCTGTTTACAGCAGCGTGGCTCACTATTGAGCCTTTTTCGTGTGTTTTTTCCCTTTCTCTGTGTGATCTATATCTTTGCTGCTGTAACACTTCAAATTTCCCCATTGTGGGACTAATAAAGGACATCTTTATCTTTATCTTTATCTATATTTGGTAGAAATGAGGTATTATTATTTACAGTAGATTAGATACACTGTTATGTAACAGCAGGGGAGAAATCCACGTCTCACTCAGACACGTTTTCATAAATAGATAGATAATAAAATATGTTCTTGTTTGTTTAATTTCACGCTTAATGGGTCCTTTGGAGACCCAAGTATTTGTGTGCAAGCATTTATAGTCATTTTAGTCCCTTTTAACATTATATGTGCATTATTTGATGATTTGATACACAATCATAATCTATTTACAGGAGCGCTTCAACTTTTTATATCTGCTATGTTACTGTCAAATATTTGGATTCTACCCCACTTTCTGAGACAACAAGGACTATCCATCAGGATCAGAATCAGCTCATTATTGTCATTGTACTCAGTGTACAACTGTTGCTTTACCGTGAGAACGTCCGATAACTTGTGTACAGTTGTTTTCTCTTTCGGTGAGTTGTTTTCACTATTACAAAACACAACAAAAGTACAGGATTATTTGTGACGGTTTTTGCTGAAAATATTGTCAAATGACAAAAAAACAGAACACCGTCCATAGAGGCCAGAAAGAACTTTATTATTTCATGTGAAAAACACAAGGATGGTGGTCAGGCAGCAGAAGAATCAGTCAGCATCACAGAAAGTTTTGATTTGATTGTTCGTGCCTAATGTGTTTGGAAGTGAAGACACAAACATTTGAGCATGAATTGTGACTTTTGGTAGTTGCTGTAACGATATACCCATGAATAAACCATTTCTAGATAGTTGACACCTGTGGGTGTTGGTGGTTTGAGGGGGAGGAGAAAGAAGTCTGTGTACTGATGCCACACTATTATGTAAAAGAAAAACAATCACACAGCAGTGAGCAATGGATAAGTTTAATGCTGTCCTGAAGATTGCGAACAAACAGACTAACCTTGGCTTTGGGTTAGTCTCCTTGCTGACGGCTGGAGGAGAGCAGATCTTCTCGTCGGTGCTCTTCAGATGTCCCTGCAATGAGCTCAACTTCCTGTACGGCATGGTGTTCCTACTGGTGCCCGCTCTGGCTCTGCTACTGCTGGCTTACATTTTAAGTAAAAAGATGTGGAAGATGATGACAGGATTTTGCCAACACGGGAACAATTGGTCCTGCTGCAAGAGGATGTCTCATTGTCTGAAGATTATCTTTCAGATCAGCACCACAGCCCTGGTGGCACCGTCCAGTTGGATAGCCGTGGCTCTGCTAAACGGAAACTACTTTGAGTGTGCGATGACAGGTGTCAACGTGAGTGATTACAGTGATCGTCTCTGCGGAGGTGCGACTTCCAGGATCGAGTGTCGTAAGGAACTCCACAAATTCCCTTGTGGGAGAGGCAGCAGTGTCAATGACAGAGAAGCTGTCCTGCTCACCATCAGGGCTCACTCACAGGTTAGTTTTCACGCACACCAATGCATTACTCTGCATCAAATCGTGCTTCATCCCTGAAACATGAGAATGTACAATACAGTATATGCAAAGTTATTAAAAACAACAAACAAACAATACTCCTGATGAGCCAAGTCAATAGTTGTTTCCAGAAGTATTGAGACAATTACATTTTGCCTTTATGTAACAATACAATGGATTCATTTGAAATGAAAAAAAATCGTAAAACTGAAGTGGAGACTTTCATCATATATCATGCATTGTACATTTTTTTTTTAATTTCATTATTTTTGTAGATTTGTTCGGGCGGGAGCAGGAGGAACTTTTTTGATGGGGCGAATTATAAATATGTTTTCTCGAGCACAGTGGACCAACAGTGGGGATCAACTGTATTATTTTAAGTTGTAATATCACCATTCACCACTAGATGGCCGACATCATTTAGTTGCACTTGCACCGGGTCTTGTGCTGCCCTACTACAACAGGAGTTGGCCTACTAATTTAATTTTTGTGGATTTGGAATGAGATGCAGGATAAACATAGTACCTGAAAGATTTTTAAAAATGGAGTGATTTGATTTTCATGCGGGGGCGGTATGGCTCAAATTGCCCCCGGGTGTGTTTGTTCTTGTTCGTCTTTGTGTGCCCTGGGATTGGTTGGCAACCTGTTCACGGTGTACCGCAGATCCAGCATGCTCGCGACCCTCATGAGGAGAAGGGGCTCAGATAATGGATGGATGGATGGGTGGGTGATTTTCATGAGGAAAAAAAAGCACAAAATGTTCTTGAATTTTTTCAATTGTATTTTCTCATTTGGTTACACAAAATAAAATAAAATGTATGTAGACTATCCAATACTTGACAACAATGAGTCAATTCAACACACTATTTAGTTCAGTATGCAATTGCGCATGAAATATATTAAGATCCTGTGAAAACAGATGTACTTATTTTATCGATATTCAAAATCGTATTTTTGTCATACATCCGATTAGAACATCTGTTGACATAGGTGGCACCCACCAGTAAAACTGATGAAAATGTAATGCCCCCTCCATCATTCCATCCCTGCTCTCGACATTAATAACCACTAGAAATTTTGAGATCTCGAGTTCTTCAAAAACAAAACAGGCGGGGTTTTATTTGTATTTCTTTGCAATCAATCTTTAAGTACTGAGGTGTAATGTTTAGTTACGTCTGTGTGCAATATTTTATTTTATTTTGGTTTTTTTTTTCATTTTCCTGTATCGTAGGTCAGTGTTAATGTTCAAACTACTTTACTTTAAAGTGGCTTACAATAGTGTTATTTAAAATATATAACAAATAATAATATTAGTACAAAATACCACTATTTTCTACAGGTATGAAACTAATTGAAGTGCATTTCAATTTCCTCTTGTTCTACATATTTTGTGTCAATGATTACAGATCCTTGGCTGGCTGTTGATCGCGTCTATCATGTTGTCCAACCTTTTGTTGACCTGTTTGGCTCGGTGCTCCTCGCCAGTCAGCTACCTACAGCTCAAGTTCTGGAGGGTTTATACTCAGGAGGAGAGCAACCTCATGGACTCCTACACCATGATACATGCCAAAGAACTAGCAGAGAGAAACCTGCAAAGTTTCTTCAAACAGACAATGCCCCAACATGTCATCACTCCCTCCAACAAAGATTGGGAGAAAATCTCCACGCTCTATAAATTCAATACCAAAGACTACTACTACAGCACGTTACACAAATATGTGGAGACTGGGAAGATGCAAATGGCCTCAGTTAAATCAGTTGAGTCACCTGCAGACAATCCTGCCGTTCTTAATTTTGTGGATGAAGGTGGGATGGGCTTGTAAGCACGGATATCAGCTAGGCCAGGGGTAGGCAAACTTTTTGATTGGCGGGCCACAATGTGTTCTAAAATTGGACAGAGGGGCTTGACCAGGACCAGATGAATGGAGTGTTTTGGTAACCTCACCTCATTGGAGAAAAAAAAATACATTTAGTCTTAAATGAAAGTGAACAAAAACATTACAACAATATATATAGCTTTGAAAAAACACAGTATTTAGAAAATAAAACATTAACAAGGTTTATTCATTTAATTTTTTCAAGTTCGGCGGACCGGATTAAAACGTGTAACAGGCCGCATGTGGCCCGCGGGCAGTAGTTTGCCCACACCTGAGCTAGGCACTTGTATTTTAGATTTAATTTTGCCAAAATATTGTATATGTTTGTAAAAGGCTTGTCGAGGTCACTAAGGGAACACAAATACATATTTGAAAGAACACTTATGAAAATAAGACCTGAGATTTACACAGTGCCCAATGGTTAGGAAATGGGAAAATCGCACCGCCAACCATTTCCTGTAAATATGTAACCGGTGGTGTTCAAATTCACGTTGTGAGTCAAAATAATGGCCCCACACACACACACACACAGACACACTAAGACATCTTCTCTTGGCTGTACTTTTGTCTCACACAAAGTAGTCGAAATCAGCACAAAAAGTGTGATGATATAACATGCCCCTAAACGAATTAAATCACACAGAAATGTATTAAAATGCTTCAATAAACTTGTAAACAAACACATTTTTTGTGTGTGAGAAACTTGTCTGAAGTCCATCCATTTTCTGTACTGCTTATCATCACTTGGGTCACTGAAGTGCTGGAGTCTGTCTCAGCTGACTTCGGACCCCCTAACTGGTTGTCAGTCAATTACAGGTCACACATTCATTGACACCTATATATGTCATTTAGAGTCTTCAATGGGAGGAAACCCAAGTATGGAAAAATCCCACATAGGCACAGGGAGCACATAGAAACTCCTCACAGGAAGGCCGGAGCCCAGATTCTCAACAACATTCTCACGGCTGTGATGTCCACAAACATACATAACCCCTGCATAATCAGAGGTGCAAGGTTCGGTTCCAGCTCCGGCCTTCCTGTGTGGAGTTTGCATGTTCTCCGCGTGCCTGCGTGGGTTTTTTACGGGTACTCTGATTTCCTCCCACATTCCAAAAACATGCATGGTAGGTTGATTGGACATTCTGAATTGCCCCTATGTGTGTTTATGAGTGCAGATGGTTCATCGTCTTTGTGTGTCCTGCGATTGGCTGGCAACCAGTTCGGGGTGTACCCCGCCAACTGCCCGAAGAGAGCTGGGATAGGCTCCAGCACGCCTGTGACATTTCCGAGGAGAATTGGTTAAGATAATGGATGGATGGATGCTGTCCACATCTGCGGTGGGTCAAATTCAGAGGTCACATTTTTTTTGTTCATGTGTGTACATGACAAATATAGATAATGCTTTTTCTTTCCAGGTACAACCACAGATCCATCTGATCCTATACTCTGTGGCTGAGCTGAATTTGCAGAGTGTGGGATTTTCATTGGAAGGTTTGAGAGATCTTGACTGAGAACTTGATGGAAAAAATATAGTAAAATGTAGAATGGACTTAAACAGCAAACAAAGAATAAATCAGTGTAAACAACTACTGTCTTTGCCATCATTTCTGTCTCAATTGGCCTAAGTCTAATGAGTGTTTGTGCCGAAAGAAGTATATCGTTGATAATGCATTTCTTGTGTGTTGCTGGTGTTTCACATTCGCAGCCTTTTACAGGGCACTTAGTCTGAGTAGTCACTGTCGTGTGGCTTGGACAGACAAGGCACTGAGAGGATGTCATTCCGACTTCATTCTGCTGAGCTGCTGATCATGACCGGCTGTGTTGCAATTACAATGGTATGTTCTGTATGGAAACATTCAATAGAAAAAGTGGTGTCATTCTGCATGATATGTTGTTGGCAAGTTTCCCTTCCTTGCATGCATGCCTTGTCCAAATGTATGATTTCAAAATTTGTAATTCTACTGCTAACTTGCAATGGTGGGTTATCTTAGCAAACAGCAGTATACATGATTTTTACTTTTAAAAAGGCATAAAAACCTTTTATGTGATCAGCGAGGCTATGCTTCCAATTCTGCATTACTGTCAAGAGACTCGGGGTGGGACACAGCAAAACAGGATTTGCGGGATTTTCACTGCACAGTTGCGGCTGAAGAGCACAGAAAAAAACAGACAAATGGAAGTGGTATTCATTTGTAATGTATTAATTATATTGCAGCTTCTCTTTTACTGTCAGTGTTTGTGATTTTCCGTGGGATAAAGAGTCGATTTGATGAATGAAAATCCAGTGAGTGGGTAGGAGAAGCTGAGGCACAACAGAGGGAGGAGTCTGAAGGAAAGCACAAACCAAAGGGAGGGGCACTGTTTTTGTCTTCAGCTGTAAGGCAAGACCTAGCAAATGCCTATTGCTCGATAGTCCACTTTTTCATTCTGCTTCTCTTTCTTTTCTGGTTTCTTACTTTTGGAGCGCATCTAAATCCCCCACTGGTACCATGGATAAATTCCAGACTGTCCTGCGTTTCTTGATGAACCAGAAAGCCACAATTGGCTACAGTTTTATGGCTCTCCTGACGATAGGCGGGGAGCGAGTCTTCTCCATGGTCTCCTTTCAGTGTCCCTGCAACCACGACCAGAACTTTGCCTATGGGCTCACATTCCTGCTTGGACCAGCGGCTGTGCTTCTTGTGTTGGGTCTGTTCTTCAGTGCCAGGTTGTGGAGGCTTTACACTGGGTGTTGCCTCAATCCCATGAAGCTTTGTCCCCGTGGAAGATGCTTTGGATGCTTCAGAGTGTTAATGAGCATTTTTACAGGGGCTTGTGTGGCTCCTATAATGTGGCTCTGTGTGGCACTGCTCAATGGGACTTTTTATGAGTGTGCTGTCAGTGGTCTCGACGAAAACCTGGTGGTGGACCTCTTCTGTAAAAACAAGACTATGAAGTGCCGAGAGGAGCTAGCCAGAGTTCCCTGTGGCAGGTCCAAGTTATCAGATGAGGAGCGCATGGATCTGCTGCTGATGTTCAGGGCCCAATCTCAGGTAAGCGAATTTTGTCATTTCTTCGGCTAATATTCTGTGTATGTGCGTATTATATTTCCCGTGGTACTGGAGGCGTTCCACAGAAACAAGCCCCAGCTTGTATCTTAGAAATGTTGTTCTCTTGTCACAGCTGCCGGTATATTCTCTCCAGCTGTAGTCTGGCTCTTGATTTGGATGAGAGGAAGAGTAGGAAGAGTAAACCTATATACAGTTTCTTTCGACTCTAACATTCACACCCCAATTTAGACTTGCAGGTTGATTTCAACGAACCTAAAATACTGTGCATATTTGGGGACGGTGGGGGAAAGAGTGAATCCACTCAAATACATGATACAGATTCAAACCCAGAACATTCATGCTGCAGAGCAACGGGGTTAATCACAGCGTATAATGTTGGTCAACCATGAAATGTATTTATTGTCAAGTATATAGATATGTAACTAAATGGAAATTGGTTTGCATTCACATATAGTGAATTTCAACCTTCATTGTAACATAAATGTGACGCACCACCATATTTTGTTCACGCTTGAAGTTACATAATGCAATGGCCCTTCCAATTTTTCCACTTAATGTGTGTTATAGATATTAAAAACCTTGTATGACAACTTCTATTCTGATATAATATTGTAATTATTCCAGTTATTGATTTATATTGGTCTTTCACTGAATACAATGAAGAACAATCATAGTCGACACGCTTGTACATTTGCTTTCTTTGATGTTAGTATTCTTGTAACTCATCCGTGTTGGGCGATGTTAAATGTTGCAATGTCATAATTATCTGGTATGATGCGTTAAACATCATTTTGTTTTGGTCGTGTGCGCAGATCCTTGGCTGGTGCATCATCATCATCGCAGCAACATTTGGCCTTATCGGTACCTGCTACACTAACTGCCGTTCCAAAGTTAGCTTCCTGCAACTCACGTTCTGGAAACGCTATGTGGAGAAAGAAAAGGAGCACTTTGATGCCTACACTCTGGAGTATGCCTCCAAATTGGCTGAAAGAAACCTACAAAGTTTCTTTGAGAACAAGGATCCTGATCCATTCCCTTTCCCCAACCACAAGGCCTGGGAGGAGATCTCGGCACTCTACACTTTCTCGAGGAGCGAACAATATTACAGCACCCTGCAGCGCTATGTGGAGAGAGGAGACAGGGACTTTGAACCAGAGAAGAGACCTGTCATGGATTTGGAGCATGGAATTGAAATGAAATAAAGATTTTTTTGTGGGGTGGGGTTGGAATAAAAGAGTAGACTGTGGAGACTGTTAGAGAGGCACAACCACTCTGTTTCACTGTCTGTTACTTTGTCTTTTACCAAATCATTTTACAAAATCCATACTTTGGATGTGTCCTCATATAAAAAACATAATCAAAAATGTAATAGGTTTTGAAAAATATCCACTTACTCTTTGACTGACAATCGTGTGGATTTGGTATTTTCCATACTAATTCCAAGCTTGGATACAATATTGTGAAATGGTGAATACATTTGAGGGTTGAGGGAAATTATTCGCTGACCTCTGCATGGACAAAACACTTAAACTTGCATATGTAAACTTGAACCCGTCGTCATTATTTAAAGGAGTTAAACAAGATTTTATACATTTGTGTGAGTAAATGCAGGGAAATGCTTCTTTTGTGTAACTAGTATATAATAACTGAAATTTTGTTGTTTAATTCTCAAAGTTGTGAATTGTAATTTATTTTTTTATTTTTTAACGCAAGTCATAAAACGTGTTAAATGCATTTGCTAACTGATATGTTTAGAAGCCATTCCATCCTTAAAGGGCTAACAGTTAAAACTCGTGTTTGTATTGGAATAAAGTGTGAGGCCATTTTCTAAAGTGAGAGAGAATGAAAGTCTGGGTTTTCACTTGTATAAAGCTTTTCCACCTTTTATGCCACTCAAAGCGCTTCACATTGACTATGTAGTCACCTACTGATGACACGGCATAAGGCGCAACTGGTTCAGTATATTGCTCAAGGACACTTCAACATGGTCACAAGGGCTGGGGATCGAACCCACAACAGCGGAGTAAATAAACATTTCAAGAGATGCTTTGTGCAACCTATTTTTTTGTCTTTCTGCCCTCTCAAGTGACGACTTTACCCCATTCCGTATACTCATCTACCAATAACAAGGAGATTCAGCTTTTGTTAGCATGATGGCTGAAGACTGAGCTTGGGGTTAAATTGAGGGAAGTGGCTTCAAGTGCCAGAAGCAGAAAATCCATGCCTGGGAAGACAAAAGCATCCATCCAAAGTCACACACCCATCAGGCTAATGGGAGGGGTGTAAAAAAATGACAAGCTGGTATAAGCTTGCACAAAAATGGGTGTGCAAGAGGTTGACTTTAGCCCAACAGTATTATCGTCTGTTGCCCTGATGCTAGAATCTCAAATAATACATTGGAAAATGCGAAAAATTAATTGTGACAAGAAATTGCAATTATTTATGAATTGATATAATGAGTCGGGGCAGAATAACTACAGGGATTGTGTGCAGATTTTCTTTTGCAATACCTTGCCACAGGATGGGTGGAGGTACAGTATGCAAGAGTAATGACTTTGAAGTGCATAGAGGAAGTTCTGATCATCAGTGACTCAGCCTCAGACAGTGCTCTGTCGTATCAGGACAGAGACATCCAATTGAGGCCGTTTTTTTTAGAGAGGCACACAGCAGCAAAGAGAGAGTTAACTTATATAGGAGGCCGCAAACTCCATGACCTCTCGACTTTCCGCAATCGAACCGCTCTGCCAGCTTGCATGCGGGGAGAAAGGACGTGAACCCCCCACAGCCCGCCCTCATGACCGCAATCCAACTGCCAGCTTCACGAACACCTCGCCACAAGCCTCTGAAACCATCCGTGATTGAACCGCCAGGTTGCGGGGGGGTCACGAACGAAGGCCTCGAAACCCCGCCGCCCGCTCATGCGATTGAAGACCCGCGCTCGTGGTGACAAGCAGAGGACACGGAACCCCCTGCTGCTTGCTGCTCGACCGTCCACGATCGAACCGCCGCCGCCATCTTGTCCAGGTGTCAAGCAGAGGCCTCAAACCCACTGCCGCCTGCCCACATGACCATCCGTGACACCAGCACATGGGCTAGTTGATCATTCCTTCATTCCTTTCACCGTGCGGACCAATCACAAAGCAACAATGTGCCTGCGATATGCGGCTGTAACGAAAACAAGAAGCGCCAAAGCCGAGGAAAACAAACCAACTATTCAATGCTTTTGGACCGTTATGAATAATTGGTTGACATTGAAAATGAATAATGTTCCACAATTTGAATTATGTCATATTATTTTCTTTATGGGTGATGTAGAATCTTCTGTTTCGGAATTTTCATGTCATTATCCACACCGCTGTTCTCACTGAATCGGGAGGAGAAGGACACACCGGCCAAGTGATCTCGCTGCTAATACCAGTGAGCAGCAAGACATAATACCGAGCGTAACTTTTTCTCTTGTTGGCATATCGACCTCGACCAATACCAAGTCTGATGTCACAAACATCACCAATGTCGACATAAAACCTCACCGAACAAACCTTCTGGATGAATTAATCTCGCAATTCAAAGATCCTAATCTGCTAACCAGCCCGCTCACATTCATTTATAACAATGAGATCGGGGCAGATATCGCCGCAACGTCTCGCGATGTTTACTCAGCATTCTGGACGGAGTTTTTTGATTATGCCACTGAAGGGCAAGATATGAGAGACCCAATCCTCTCACCCAAAAAGGATGGAAGAGGAATGGAAATCTATTGGTCACATCCTGGTGAAAGGGTTTCAGGACCACAGCTGTTTCCCTTGTAGGCTCGTAAAAGCATTCGCAGTCGCCTTACTGTTTGGTCAAAACTCGATCACACCAGACTTGCTGTTTGAGTCCTTTCTCTCATACATCAGCAAGGAAGAACGGGATCTTGTCAACAAGGCTTTACAAGAGGATCTTGGTGATAAAGAGGAGGAGGAAATGATCGATTTTTTAGGCCGCGTGGGAGCCAAGTGAATCCCAGCCAGAGGCAACTTGAAAGCTACACTTTTAGGTGGCGCTCACAAGCTGATTATCCAACAGCCCAAGTATGCTCTTGATAAAATGTCAGAGGTCGTGGCTCCTAAACTCAGACAGGCTTTTGCCAGTGTGGACAGTCTTCAACAAATCTATGAAAACGGGAAAACCCCCCACAAAGAAAGCTCTGAATTTGCTGCAAGCTTCTCCCTCCACGCAAGCCAAGCAACAAAGTCTGTGTTACTTTCAGCAGGATGTCAAAGGAGTCGATCGGTGTGGCCTTAGAAAGTTTTACATTATGATTATATAGTTCTGTAGTTAAAAAAAATTGTTAAAAAGAAGGTTCAATGCTTTAATGAGGTCTGACATGTTAGTGAAAAAATTTATTTGGAGATCGCTTTTGATTTTTCATGGTTGTGACCAAATCCTTCTTAATGTCCGAATGGTCCATGAAGAGAGCAAAGTGAAATCAATATTTCATTTTGGTTAAGTCCAAATAAGAAACGTCTTCATTAATTCATACAAATGTTCCTGTTCATTGCCCATTGTAAGTCTTTTTTTGTTGTTATCCTTGTAATTATTAAGAAAGGGTGTTGTCTTCTTTCACACCTATTAACAGTAAAAACAAGACCTTACTTGGTTTGCAAGCCAGAGGAAAACATTCTACACAGAATAAGTTGACACACAAATTTCAAATGTTATCACTTTTTTGACCGAATAGAGAAATGATGACTGAACTATAAAGGATTTTTGTATAGTAAGCGATTGTCTTTACTTTCTTCCATACCGTTTTGATCCATATAACTTTTGCAGGTGTCTGTTAGCCTAAAAAACTGATTGACTTTCAAGTCAATACCCCGGAGCCTTATGGGATTTTTTTTTTTGCTGTTTTTGGCATTTAGCCTACGTTTTACCAATACGTTCAAACGACTATCAATATGTGCAAACAACTCTGCAGTATGCTCCAACGACATAGTCCAATCAAAACTACACTGCACATCGGCACATCCACACTTCTGCATTATTGGGTCGTATTTTTTGTTGTTATGTTTGTTTGTTTTTAATGGAATTATTGGCTGATCCAAACTGTTAAAAATGACCTGCTCTCTTTGAAGATGCAGGGTTAGTGGTTGAACAAACATGCAATTTTTGTGGCCTCCTGAAAAGTGATGATATTCGATGGAGGGGAGCGCCGTATAAAATTTCCCCTAGGGCATCTCAGTGGTGACGGTTGGCCCTGCATTTGACTTAGGTGTTCGGCTGCAGCTATACAGGTGAGATGAACAAAGTTTTCATTTCACTATTTTACCGGCACCAATTTTAAATCTGGGCAAGAAGACTGAAACATTTTCAAGGAAAGTACAAAGTCTCTCGCTTTTACGAATGAACAGCGCCGATGTCACACTGGCCAGGTAACCAGTCCATACATCTGGGTTTGTTAAGAGCACTTTGTTCATGGTGAGGTTTTAATGCTTAACATTTAAAAAATGCACGGTATCTAAATATTTCTGTTAACAATAAAATACACATTATGTTAATTACCATGACAATATCAATGGACATACTGGGCCCAAAATTTGAGATCGTGAGGCCCCTGGCATACCTGGTTCGCACAACATACCAGTAGGTGGCGGTAGTGCACCTTCACGTTTCTTGCCAACCGCCATAAAACGACGAGAAGGACTCGCAGACAAAAATAATGGAAGACAGAAAAGTCATTTCTGGAATGAAGTAAATAGCGAAAGAAAATTCATGAATCAAGTGTAACTGTACAGTTGTAATCTGCAAATTATCACTTGGCAAAGGACTTCCCTTATTTTTGGATCATTACATCACCACAAAATTATTAATTAGCATGGTTTGGATATAATCGATCGTCATCGAGCTACCGGAACACGCAGCATGTCATGGTGGCTCACTGGAACGCCGTGGTGATGATTTTGCTAACTGCTAGATAAACTGCAACAACTTCAAAATGACAGACTACGCCGAAGAGCAAAGAAATGAACTTGAAGCAATTGAGTCTATATACCCAGACTCTTTCACAGGTGTGAATTCAAGTATTTTTGCATACGAGTGAAAGACAGCTAACACTTGGGTAGCCACTATTCGCAATAGACCAAAAAATGAAAACGTTAACTTTTGTGGCGGTATCTTGAAAATCTAAAGGTGTTTAGCTCTTTTTATATGCAACTAGACAATGCATTCATTTCATTGGTTATATATTTTTAAAATGTTATCTTTATAATGGTATGTATATCATATGTACGCCACCACTTAGCCCAGTCGCCTAGGATAGACTGAATTATCTCTAATGAGGAAAAGTGATGCTTAACGTGGTTGGTTGGATTTCATCATATTTATGAATTCCATGTGATTGCAGTGCTTTCAGAGGACCCCATCAGCTTCACTATCACTGTAACTTCAGATGCGGACGAAAATGCTGAAAGTGAGTATGTTGAGGAAATCGCTTTGACTTTTGAAAAGCTATTTTATTTTACTCCATTTTTTTTTTTAAATTGCGTCTCGGTTGTGATGATGGTGGCTTATAATTGATTATGCAGTGGAAGCTCCAGAGTTTCTTCCGTGACACTGGTTGTCTTCCTATCAATCTGCTTCTTCATATATGTCCGTTACAATAAAGTCAGTGTTGCAGAGTCAACATTTTGCCGTTATAAAGCCTTTTTAAATTTTTTTTTATGATTGACTGTTGAGCAATATATTCAATTAGAAAGTTTGTATACTGACTATAATGTTCCCACTACCATTTGCAGCTGTGGAAGCAACTTTAAAGTTCACGTATGTTGAAAAATACCCAGACGAGCCACCACTGTGGGAGGTCCACTCCCAAGAGAACCTGGAAGACAGTGATATGGACGATGTACTCACACTTTTGCAGCAACAGGTCTGAACATAATGTCACCACTGTATGTTATTCTTTTGTGGAAATTGACTCCTGGTTTGGCTCACATCCTTCGGTCATTCCTGGCATAGAATCAGTCTCAGATGTTTTCAGTGTCATGAGAGAACATTATACAAAATTGAATTTGAAAATTGAAGATGTACAGATTTTGCCGAAGACTGTCCTTGTCTTGACTATATTTTTGGATGTTAATGCACTCTTGAGTATGGTGTTCTTAAAATAAGATCATTCAATCAACTTTACAGTTTTTGACCTGCAGACCATTAGGAATTGTTTGATGACTGTATTTCTTTTCTATTTATCTGCAGGCAGAAGAAAATATGGGAATGGTGATGATTTTTACCTTGGTGACAGCCGTGCAGGAGAAACTCAATGAAATTGTGGACCTGATGAAGAACAGACGAGAAGAGGAGAAACTGCAAAAAGAGAGGGAGGCAGAGGAAGCAGAGAAGGTAGAAGCTGGACGCTATTTTGGATAACAATGTCTTCTGTTTTTTTTTTTTTTTCTGTCCCAAATTGAGGCGATCGGGTTACCAATCGGATAGGGTTAAAAGTCGGACCATTTGCAGCTGTGTGTATGCAGCTCCCCCCACTGGCTCAGACAAATATCTGTTCTGTGACTGAAATATTGTATTTACTAGATGTTTATTTTTTTTTCACGTTTTCCTTTTCTGAAATCATTCTTTCATCCATCCATCATCCAAACCTTAACCTCACGAGGGTCGCGGACGTGCTGGAGTCCATCCCAGCAGTCTTCAGGCAGTAGGCGCAAGCGTAACCTAAATTGGTTGCCAGACAATCGCAGGGCACACAGACAGACAAACAAACATTCACACTCACTCACAACCATACCTAGAGACAATTTTTTTCCCTCAAATATAACATTAAATTACAGCACCCCTGTTGGATATCTAATTAAATAATCACAACACTGCTTTGTGCGTACATTTAAATGTGGTACTATAAAAGTTAACCATTTTACAATCACCTGTCTTTCAATTTACCCAATTCAGAGTGGTGTTTGAGTTTCTTCACCATCGAGAGATTAAACAATTCATGTATGAAGACAATTTTATTCTTAACAAAATCATGATAGTGGTTTTTTTGATTATGCTGTACAATTTTGAGTAAGCGGTAAAGCCTCTCCACAAATGCAGACTATACGGGGCCTCTGAGGGTGATCGCATTTGTAAGGCTCAAGGTCGGCACAATACATCTGGCCCGATTTACAGAGCATGCTTCTCAGTATGTATGAGATTAAAACCACTAAGGTTTTGGGAACATTTGGAAAATTATGGGGAGTTTAATGTCCCTAACATCATCGTATACATACATTAAAAATACATGTACCGTATGTGTTTAAAAAAAAAAAATGTATAAATGTGCGTTTTTCTTGCTTTTTTTTTTTTTTTTTTTGAAGGCATCTCAAAATTTGGCAGCTGTAATCGCGACCCTTTTTTTTTTTTTCAATTCAGGAAAGAACAGAGTAGAGCACTATTTGGAATGAATGGAATTTCTCTTAATTTGAGTTTGAGGCTACTGCATGTGTGCTCGACAGGTGGCGTTCCAAGGCACAGTGGTCACAATTGAGAACTTCCTCGCATGGAAAGCCAAGTTTGAACTGGAAGTGGCTGAGATACGGAGGAAAAGACAGAAAGAAGAGGAGCAATCCGGCAAAGCAAAACTCACTGGTAAATGTTTCATCCACCATTTACAAAAGTCAGACATTGCTTTTTGTTCTGGGCCTGTTCACAATCATATGCAGTGTTTGTCACAGTAACATATTGACATATTTAGATAACCTTGATACAGTTCTAAAATAATTTATTTTTAATTTCATTTTCCTTCATTCTGTTAGGCATTGTGTATGAACATTAAAAAGGTAAATATAAATGGCATCTGATTCTCTGAAAAAAAAAAAGGTTTAAGCCGATTAAGTATAAGTACCCCGCACGCTGCCATATTGGACATTTTTGACCAGTATACATAATCCCTGTGACGTGTGTTACGCCCCTTCCTCATGGTGACAACAAGGAGGAAGGGTCTAACATAGGTGTTAGAGTTGGGGCGGAGTGAAAGTGGTGCGCTAATAAAGGTCTGGTGTACGGAACACAAACGGAGACACGCATGCATACGACACTATACCACAAAATGAATTGTGCACTCCCGAATCCCGACTGCCTTAGTGCACACACGAATCGACTGACTTATCAATGAATCGAAAAGGGTTATGGTGAAGATCCGAGTAAACACCATTGATTAGAGTGGCTAAATGAAGGGATAGATGATGGCTATGGCGAAGAACTAACAAGGTATACCAATCCAACGACAGCAGTACTGGCACCCACGAGAACTCAAAACAGACAAGACACAGCCAGCCAGCTCCACCAGCAACCGAGTCCTTTTTAAAGGGATTGCTGGAGTGTAGCTGGTGACACAATCCGGCGCAATGAAAGTGAAGTCTTGTGACTGGGTTGCCATCTTGAAGGCGCTGGCATTCTCTTCCACACCTGAAACGCAATCGGTCACTCGACCCTGAACTGATTGGCTGGCGGATGTGGAGACAAAGGCCACCAATCAGGAAGAGAGAGCTCCTGCACACACAACTGAACGGGCATGAAACGTTGTGGGCCGTAGAACGTGTCTGTGGTGTTACAACTGCAGCTGTTGTGAAATCGCTTTACGAATAACGAAGTATTGTAATACGCCATTGTTTATTTTAGACTTGTTTCCTGGTCTATTGTGCAATAAAAATGCTTTGTGGCATTAAATATTACCATAATTTAGATGCCACTCCTAACCATATTAAGTTTCATGTTCTTCTTTCAAGAATAAAAAGCCGAAGTGACTGCCATATGGCATTTTTACGGCACAATAGACTGGGGAAACTAGTCCAAAATGGAACAGTGTCGTGTTGCAGCATAGAACACCTATAAAGCGATTATATAAACCGGTCAAAAATGTCCAAAAAGGCAATGTGCAGTGGTTGTCATTATTTTTTTTTTCAGAAGATCAGATACCATTTTTTAATGTTCATACATACTGATTAAATCAAATGCTAAGAAATACATTTTGAACATTGTTTTCCTTACTGAAGCCAATGTTATATATATATATGTATATGTGTATGTATATATATATATATATATATTTATTTATTTATTTATTTATTTATTATATTTTTTTTTCTCCCATTTTAAGTTTTACCGGAGTTTGTATCAGATGACCATGTCATGTCACTGATGCCCGCCGTTTCAAGAGTATACTAGTGCTCCTTCACATCTGTCATCTGTGTGATGGTTTGACAAAGTAGAAGCCAAATCTGTTGCACACAATAAACCATGTTATGCCATTCAGTAATGTGGGGCTGTGAGGAGGTAACGTGTTGCTGAGAAGGAAGCCCAAAGTAATTTTGGCACAGTCTTTCAGCAAGCCTTGAGGCTTCCTCTGCCTATCACGTGAAAATGAAGGCAATGGCTGTTATGATGGAAGCAAAATAAAATAGATTACAAATTGTTGTATACAAAGACTTGATACTTTGTCCAGAGTAATTGCTGAGTTTCTGCCTTTATGACAGTGTCATTGATTTTAATTTTGAATATTGACGTTGAGGCTTAAACTTTAAATGCAAATGTATTTTTCTTTTTTTTTTTTTCACCCAGGCAAACAGCTGTTTGAGACTGACCGCAATCTGGACACATCAGACATCCAGTTCCTTGAAGATGGTAACAGTTCATGTTTCTGTGGAGAAGTTGACTTCATTGTTGTAGTATTGTTATAAAAATAAGTACCTGTCAGTAAGAGTGACATGAAGACAGTGTGGGAATTAGGTCACATTTAATAACCGAAACCTCAGTTAAAGAACAATATATTTTCTATACTAGCATGGCTAAAAATAAAATTCATGCATATTATGGGGTAACGAAATCAAGTGTAAACAATGTTTTTCTTCCATATTTGCATTGGTGAAGCAAATTACGGAGCCCCTTAGGGGACATGGAAGAGAAAAAAAAATAATTTGCGTTCCCTCGCAAAATCTTTGCGTTCCCTCGCAAAGTTTGCAAGGGAACGCAAAGTTGGTTTTTTTTTCGAGTGAATGTTTATTTTTTTATTTTTTTTAATGCGCGTTTATGTACATCCGGGTCAGTTTGACTACCCTTGCCTCGAATGCGCTGCTGTTCAAGAGACGACAGTACGTTGGAGGCGGCACTAATCATGGAGGAGGGCTTGGAACTGTCTTTCACTTATTTGAAAACCGTGCTTAATATCCAGAACTGATTTTCCTTTCTTTGTATTTCAAGACAATTTCAAAGTAAAATTCAATTAAACTCGCCCACGGGTGAACACACTCCATCTTTGCTGCGTTTGTTTACACGGAAGATGACCCGGAAGTACATAAACGCGCATTAAAAAAAACAAACATTCACTCGGAAAAAAAAAAACAACAACTTTGCATTCCCTCGCAAAGTTTGCGTTCCCTCGCAAACTTTGCGAGGGAATGCAATCTTTGCAAGGGAACGCAAAGATCTTGCGAGGGAACGCAGTTTTTTTTTTTCTCTTCCGTGTCCCCTAAGGGGCTCCGTAGCAAATAGATGAATGGAGAAATATTTGCTGTTATATTTGCATTGATTTTAATATTTACGAGACAGTCAAATTCTTGGTTAGATTAGATTTATTCGGGAAACATTATGGGGGATCCTCGGCTTACAACAGCCCGGTCATACAAGAGTTTGTGTTTTTAGGAATGGTGTAAGAATGTGGTCATGTAGCATAAGGTGACACGCTCAGTATTAATGGCCAACAATTGTTTTTCTTAAAAATATTTTCTGTAATTCTGAGTCAATTACATTGGTTAGTGAAATTACGCCGCAGTCTGTTTCCATACAAATTTGGCAGCAACTATAGTAGACAAAATACATTTGTCATGAAATTCGACAGTTATTGTTGAAAGTCACACCTGCTGTCTCTTTTCTTTCAGCTGGAAACAGCGTTGAGGTGGATGAATCGTTGTTCCAGGACATCGATGACTTGGATTTAGAGGATGACGACCCCGACTTTGACCCTTTAGAGATGGGCAGTGATGAGGACTAAAGCTGCGGTACCAAAAAAGGACTGCAGGCGACTGACAGAAGCACCATTTGTCTTGTCTGAAAAATGATTGCTTGAACAAGACGCATTAAGAAGATCCAATGCTAAGACACTAACAGCGGTCTTTATCATAGCGTCATTAATACCCCCGTTTAAATTTGCTTTATGAATGCTTGACTTTTGGTGCTGTCCAAAAGGGTGTACTATTAATCTTAAGTATGGCCATGTAGTGTATTTCACAAATCTAATCACAGAATCTAACCTCTCAAAAGGAATCTGTACAAACTTTAAAGTTGAAAATCAACATTTAAAAAAGCAAAACTACTCTATTGGACAGTCTTCTCTGTTGTTTAATGTAATTACTGGATGATTTCAGTTTTGTGGGAATAGCCTATTTTAAATCAACTGTGTGTATGAATTTAATGAATTGCACAAGTTGAATCTCATTTCTCTGAAATATCAGATTTTATGTAATTTTTCTGTGATCCAAATGCTGCTCAACTCATTAAGGGGCCGTCGATGCAAGGATCTGGGATTTCTATGATATGCTGTGGTGCATTGTAATCCTCAATCATTTATTGCGACTTTCGGCTTTTCCCATCAGGTGTTGCTTATTAATTTTTTTAGCGCATCTAATCTTTTATAGTTTACCTTTTACCTGCATTTCAATTTGGCACTGATGAGGTGTCAGGTTTATATAGTGCACCGAGAAAGTTCACAGCATTTCACTTTTTCTACATTTTGTTAGTCTTATTGCAGAATGAAATAAACTAATTTCCTCAAAGTTCCTCACACAGCACCCCATAATGATAACATAAAAAATGTTTTCGATAAACTAAGAAATCACATGTTCATTGGAATTCAGTTTTTGACAGCTTAATGCATATATCTTTGCGCCGTTTCTTTGGTTGTCTTTGCAAACTCCAAGATGGATTGGTGGTGGTCCGATCTTGAACAAGAACCTATGATAGCCCCCCCCCCCCCCTTGCATACGTTTTTTTTTTTTTTAATATTTCCTTTATTTCCCATTTATACTTCTCATAGCTGCCTGCCATGTAGTTGGCAGTGATTCAACGTTACAGTCAATATCCCACCACATTTAAGTTCAGGGTTTAATACTGTACACATCCAAAGTGATCTGGGCTGACATTGAGCAGTTGGGTTAAGGAACATTTCCGTTCGCCCCATTTATTACCATATTGCAAACAGTCTTTCATAGCACTCGGCACTGTGTAACTTTAATGGCAGTCAACACAGTTAAACGCAAATTGGAAAAGTGTTTTAAGAGAAGTCCTTTTATCTTCAAAAACGTATTTAATCTATTGCTGAATTTGTAAATTTGGTAACAAAGAAATTAAGTCTTGAACCCAGAAAACCAACTGCAAATAGCCCTAGTCCGGAGGCGAATCTAGCCCATTTGTCGGCGTGCAGCAGCACACCCCTCAGATCAAATATGAATGGACGCGTGAGTGTGCGCAGATTGAGCGTTTATACGTCACGTGACGTACACAAACGTGTGCAGTGATTTGGAAATAACGCGTCAAGATTTATGTCCCGCCGTATCCTACCACAAGGGGACGCAGGCACCAAGCACATGTTACTTGTGACTATAGAACTTGACGTCATACATTCTCACATGTCCTCTAGGCGCTTGTGGATACATTTTTCACTACAATTTGGACAGTTTCACACATTGGAAAATACAAGACGCCCTCCTTCAAGTACTGTATAGTTAAACGTGTTTAGAAATCTTGTGTTCAGCTTTGATACTACACCTAAACAATTTGGTGATGAATTCCTGAGATTGTCAATAGATTTTTTTTTCATGGTGCAATATGCAATATAATATGCCAACGTGCATCAAATATTGTTTTAATGAATTAATTACAGCTTGTGCGAAATGATGAAAAACTACTCAACAACGGGTATAAAATATATAAAACACTATTTATAGTTCTGCTCGCTGAAAATGTCCTCCGCATCCTCAATTGCAATTTTATGTGACAGAGTCATTGATATCTGCAGGTGAAGAGTTAGATAAGGATCGGACATCCCATGACAAACATCTCTAATAGGAGCACTGAGGAAGACAAAACACCTGACCAGGATTGACGAGGACGAAGAGATGGCTCCAAAATCACAGGCAACAGAGCAACATGGAAGAAAAGTGAAGAGAAGACATACAGCTACTAAAGTTTGATAAAAGAGATGGCCAGGTGAGCTCAGGAAAGGGTCCAACAGTGACAGAGGACAAAAGATAAAGACGTCTGACCATTTTTTAAGAGTGCGGATATTGAAGGGTTTGGTCGACAAACGTTCATATTCACACCGTTATTGAGTGGGAAATGAAGCTAGCCAAGTGAATCACAACTAATTTAAAACATTTATTAGAAAATGAGTGCAGTATAGTGTACATGTTGAAATTATAAATTAAATATTCACATTGAAAACAAAGATTAAAAAATAAAATAAAAATCACGTTTCCGTTTATGGGATCCTTTCAGCGCACAGTGTCCTTGAGTTCAAGATGCGGATCTGTTAAAGCAAAACAAAAAAAAAGTGATACTTCAAAATCACCCAACATGAAATATTTCTCATTGTTTAGCAAAATACACATTAGCAGACAGTACTGTGCAAAAGTCTTGATTTCATAATTATTTAGACGTAGTAACAAAATAATTAAGACTAATACATTCAGCACTAGCATGCTATTACAAAGTGAATTCCACTAGAATTTTTAGTGGATTGGCTTATGGGGCAATGAAGCACATTTTGGTCAAGAACTTTACAAATTTACAAATTATTTTCTAACCCTCTAATCATAATTGACCCCCCATATGTTTATCACCTCTCAAGATCCCAGAAGTAGCCTCATAAATATGGACAAAACTACATACCACATTTTTTTCTCACTTCTCTAAATGATTTGGCCTTGATGGGAATGACATCTTAATTATGTAGAATTGCCAAAACAAATTGAATGGCCATCTGAGACTTTCACATTGTACTGTAGGTACAGTAGTGTATATAAAACAACGCATAGCCATCGAACCTGTTTCTCTTCAGCCGACAACACACCCTCGACTCCCACTATCTGGTACTGTTTATGTTTAAGGCTGCCAGGAAGTTTTCGGACATGGCGGATGGCAACGGATGCACTGTCTTTACTCATCAACTTCATGGTGTCTGACGATGGTAAACCAGGATCCAAAAGCAGAAGGCACAGGCTTCCATTCTTCCGCTGCTCCAAACCAACTATGGAGCGACTATGCCCTAGGGGGGAGAATAACGAGCAAACATGACATACTGTCCCAAAACAATGTTCATGTTGTAATAAGGTTGCAGTGTTTGCCAAGTGGTTGAACATGAATCTACGTCTGTCCTTCCATCCATTTTCTATACAGCTCTCCCTTATAGTATTAGGGTAATGGGGGAGATGGAGCAACTCTCCCAGTATTATTATTATTATTATTTATTGCACCTTGAATATTTAATACAACCATATAACTTAACTTTTCAGTCTACTATGGTAATGGCAATGCAAAGTAGCATCCATCTTGCATAACCTTTTAAGCAACGGACTGAGCACCAATGGTGCAGCAAAACATGAAATAGTACTCAGTCATGTTCTTTATCCTCTACGTAGAGCGACTAATATTATTGCCAGACAGATGACTAAAGATGTCTCAATGAACAATATATCCATCTATCTTATACTACCGCCGGGGTCAATGGTCATTCAATTGATTCAGTATAACACAAAAGAATTCATTTTAATGCTATTAAATTTTGTTATTATCATATGTACAACATTATAGAGTACTATTTGTCCTCCTTAAAATATACACATCACAACAATATTTTGTTGTTGAGTGGGGAGGCTGGAATTGATTAATGGCATTTCCATGCAAGTTGAAATGAAAGATGATTAAAGGTACAAGAGTTTTAGGTTACAAGCGTGGTCATGGAATGAATTAAACTCATATCTCTGCGCACCGTTGTATAATGTTTAACTCATCATAATGTCTGGGATATATGAAATTTTTTTTTTTTAGAGAATTTCTGTCCCAGCTTACCCTTTTGAAGTCCATTTTCCCATGCAACCCCTCAATCTATGACATTGTTATTGCCTGTAACGCTGCCAGGATGGCCGAGTGGTCTGGCTGCCAGGATGGCCGAGTGGTCTGGCTGCCAGGATGGCCGAGTGGTCTAAGGCGCCGCGTTCAGGACCCAGTCTCCCCAGGAGGCCTGGGTTCGAATCTCGAATTTCCCCATTGTGGGACTAATAAAGGGAATATTATTATTATTATTATTATTATTATTATTTCAAACAGCGGTGGACTTGACAAACTCAGTCAAAATGATATAAAGCAGGCCAAAATGTAACCCCAATTAAATTACTTTTCAAAGACAACAATATAAGGAAAGATAACATCCTAAATGGCCACGTGCAGTGTGCAAGTTTTGAGGTGTGATGTTGTCGCGTGCGTACCTTGATGCTGCAGGTACAGTGGGGGGAGGGAGGTCTGATTGAGTCTGGGCGGCAATCTGCTACTCCTGCTGGACTGACTGAAGTACTGTTTGACCCACTCAAAGAGTCGGGGATGGGTGCCTCCCGGGCCTGTTGGCTGATGGAAGTCAACGATGCGACCACTGAGGGGAAAAAACGTGAATAAATGAATCCACCAACTGACTCAACTGAAAAATGATAAATGTTACCCAATTCAACACCTGATTCCTAGAGATGTGAGGAGGACGTAGATCTCTGTCGCACCAATCCAGGCTCGTGTTCCCTGTAGCTGATGGTTAAAGTGGGACGCACCTTGAGGATCCAGTCCTAATTTCCACGCATCCTCAATCATACTCTGCACCCGTGGGATACTTGGCACTGATTTGTCTGGGACAAAGTGATCATCAAATAAATAAAATGTGTATATATTAAACATGATCAGCTCTCATCTACTCTGGTCTTACGTGTAACCGGTTAAAGATAAGGAATATGACGACGTTTGTGGAAGAAAATGTGAATTCGTCCCCAGAAGTAGCCGTTTTATGTGGACTATGCAGATTGTATGCAGTATTTTTATGTTCACGGAGATAAGGTTACGGATTCAAATTTCAGCTCATCAGTCCATTACAGTTGATATAAAAAGTCTCCAAACACCTCTTTGAATGTTATGTTTTTGTGATATAAAAAAGACCAAGATAAATCATTTCAAAACTTTTTCCACCAATGTACAACCATTGAAAAAAAAGTACAACCACATTATGTCAGTTGTTTTATCTTTACTTCCCCTCGGATTTTTTTTTCACCTCAGATGTATAGGTTATAGTTCACATTAACGTTTCACTTTTTCAGAATCTTAAAACATGGCATTCAAATGGGGTGTGTAGACTGTTTTTATATCCACTGTGAGTAGCAGATAACTGATGGATGGTAACGTGTACCTTTTTCTGATACTCCAAGAGTACAATCAGTGCTTCTCGGATATCTGCCCTCGTGCTTCGTTAAATATTTAAAGGTTCACAATACTAAGCTTGGCGGCGAGGTGGACTGGTTAGTGCAAAGGTGAAGGGTTCGATTCCAGCACCGGCCTGTGTGCGTGAAGTTTGCATGTTCTCCCCGTGCCTGCGTGAGTTTTCTCCAGGTGCCCCGATTTCCTCCTACATTCCAAAAACATGCATGGTAGGTTCATGGGACGCTCTAAATTGTCGCTAGGTATTAGTGTGAGTGCGGATGGTTGTTTATCCCCCCCTGATTGGCTGGCAACCAGTCCAGGGTGTACCTCGCCAACTGTTTGAAGACGGCTGGGATAGGCTCCAGTAAGCGGAACAAATAATGGATAATGGAATAATACTAAGCTTGTGTTTATCTCAAATTTTGTTCTTAGTGAGTAAATAGTGCCAAGAGCGTAAACTCAAAGAAGGATGTTTACATTAGAGTGTATAGAATGTACGCACCTTGTAAAGAGGAAGCAAATGTATCTAGTCTGTAAAGGGAGGAGAGCAGCATCTGGAAGTTTCTGTAACCACAACCCCAGCCTTTGTCTCCTGGCGAGGAGCAATAGTGGTCAGTGTCAGCGCTCAGCCACACGTGTACGCAGTCTCTACATTCAGTCTGATAGTACTGATACAAGGCTCCGATGACACCTAGGCACAAGGGGAGACGAATGCATGTGAAACTATACAGGTACAACATATGCACATGTACAACTCAGGATATTCAAAATGGCAGTTTGGCTATTACCTACTGCTGAAATTTCTTCAAGTTGAGTATACACTATCTATTCCCAATGCACTGTGCTTGCAGTGCTAGCCGAGATTATCAAAATAATTAAAATAATGTTCATACTCTACTTGGATTCTAGCAAACCTCACCATACACAAATTTACAAACAAACAAATAAAAACATTTGCTAACACAGACACGCATGACACCAGGAGTACGGTACTGGTTATGATGGTCAACTATTTACTGTATTTATTATTACTATTATTTGCTGTAAACATTTACTGAGTTTGTAAGTTGGTTGTGAGCACAGCTCAGAAATCATTTAGCTGCAATATTATAACACGAGTCAAGTAAAATTACATTTAAACCGAGTGCAGCCCTAGATTGTGTTTTACAGAATCATTTTTTCATGACTGAAAACTTACATTCACCGATCACTGCAGCCATTGCATTAAAATATTCTGATTTATGTGTTGTTGGGGTGACAATAGCTCATCTGTAAAGGAGCGTCGCAGTTGGTGTCCTGCCAAACGCCTCCCAATATATATGAAATCGAAAGAGAAATTGGAACTTTGTTAGTCATTGGTGCGATACTCGTCTGCATCGGGACTAATACTTGCCACACTCCAAAAAGTATAACAGCAATGTGGCGAGTTTAAAAAGGTGCGACTCTATGTACATGCAGCGGGTATGCCATCCCATTCTCGTAAGTCAATTGCAGAGATTAAAGGAAGGAAAACTTTGTACAGTTGAGGCAATGTTGAAGAACTGGCTCCGTGTAAAGACATAGGCTGAAGTAGAAATTAAAACCATGTAACATTATTGTAGTGCAAGAGCAATTCTCCGTCACAGAACATTCAATGGTAATAGTACACCACCAAGCACTGGACTGTTTGATTGGATGAGGGGTATAAATACGATACTAGCAGACAGGATGACAGACACGCAAACATATACAGTAGACAGATTTATGGAAGCTATTTTTTTTAAGTGACCTTTCTTTTCCCTTTTTTGCAAAAAGTTGGTCGAATTACAAAGATACACACATACCCTGTGTTCTGGTCCTGCCGTCATCAACCCCTGAGGCAAGAGACTCCATCATCTCCACCCTCTTAAAATGATACTCTGCAGGGGCCATGACGCCCCTGGCCACATCTCTCTCCATGGTCTTCTCCATCTGCGCGCGATAGCCGCCACTGCCATCCAGGCCAAACTGCCTCTGCACATGCAACACCACACACAGGTCCAACTGATATGCAGAAACTTGAGAAAAGCACAAGACAAACTGACTAAAGCATGTACTACTGCACCACGCGCAGGAGGAGAACAGCCGCGGTTTTATCTTGGTTATTTGGTAAACTTGGGCTGGCTGTATGTGCTTGCGTGACGCATCCAAATCATGTTTGAAATCATCTGCTGCGATAAGACTGCAAATTTCCCCTATTGTGGGACTAATAAAGGCCATTTTTTATCTTCCTCTAATTGTACTTTATTAAAAATGTGACGAATGTTTGTAGCTTAATGAGGAAAAAAAATTTGATTGATGACGTTCACATCGATTCATCAATCCATTATCTGAACCACTTCTAAGTAACGACAAACACAGAACAAGAAAGCCACAGCAAGATTGCAGTTTACATCTAAAATGTCTGATGAATGAAAGCTGGGCATTTTTTAATAAAAACAAAATTATAATAATACTTTCTCAGCGACTGTTCTGCTCAGCAAGCTTCAAACCTGCAACTTTTTAAACTGTTCCTTCTCCAGTCGGTTCTCCTCCTCTCTCCTCTTCTTCTCCATTTCCTGTTGAAGTTTCCAAGCCATTCTTGCGTCTGAATCAGAGCTCCCTGAAGCAAAGGCAAACAAGTGTCATAAGGTTGTCGCGTTTATTGTAATATGTATAGGCTTCTATTATTAGATACATTACAATTTTGGAGTCATGCTACAAATCAATCTCACCTGCTCCATTGTCTAAATGCAGTTCCACATGCTGCTGCAGAGCGGCGTTGTCGCTGCAAACAGCTGGACACATTGGGCACTCAAGTTTCTCCGCTACTAGAAGACATTTTGGAAACCTCATGTACCACAAGTCCACTCACGATTCAAATAACAGTTTACAACAATTTGATCTTTTACCAAGCTTAACAAATATGTGGTCCCAACATAACATTTTAACTTACATTAGGAAAGCTCTAGAAGAATATTTTTGACTATGATTCAAGTTTCTTTTCACATAATTACAGCAAGAAAGGCATACATGTCTTCCGAAAAAAAAAAAAAGCAACAAACCTTCTCGGTCATCATCACAATGAGCATGTGATGTATTGTCACCCTAGTGTTTTCAATAAAGTAATGCTGTCTTCAAATACAAATACATACAGTACACCATTTTTGATTTTTGATAGGACTTAGAGAGAATAAACAAAAAAAGGATGGCTTTTAGAAGAGAAAGATTCAAATGACCCCTAAAGACAGATTCATTATGTATATCAAGGTGATTTATCTTTCTTAATTTAATTTGTGTCATCTGTGTTGAGTATTATGGCCTTTGACACATTTGCCCAAATTGCAAAATACCTTCAGGACAGTGGTGTTCCTGCAGGTGCAACTCAACATGCTCCTGTAGAATGCTGCTGCTGGTAAAGACTAGTGTGCACATGGGGCAAGAGAATGACCCTGTCAAAAGAAAAAGAAAGAAGCACAAACTAATTTATAACTCTTAAAAGGATGTCAGAGTTAACTTTTTTTAAATTACCATTCTTTGGAGAGGCTAGGCGCTTCAGTTTGGGACTTTTCTGCTCAGATAAATATCCGGCATTTTCCACAACAGGAATGCTCATCCCCAAACCTCGCTTTATTTTTGGGCTTACAGATGGTGATGAGATGGCTGAAGTCTCCTCAGTTGTTAAAACTCCCTTACTTTGCGTCAACATTGCTTCAGTTCTCTGTTCAAGTGGCAATGAGTCACTGGATGACCCACAGGGTTTTGGTTCTAAATCTGTACCACAGCTCCCCGTAGTCTGTGGATCTTCGATCTCTGTCAAACTAGTGCTGGAAGTGGAGTGAGATGACTTTTGGGCTTTGTGTTGGTAGTCTGGATGTGCAGAGCTAATATGGTAGCAAAGTTCATCATAGGACACTCCAGATAAAGAACATAGTGGGCATTTCATGTCCTTTTCCAGATGGCTGATGAGAAGATGTGTCTTCATGTCCTCCTCCAACATTATTTCCTCACAGCATATCTCACATGTCAGCATGACCACAGCCTGTTAATTCAAAAGAGAGTCATTATTTTCAAAGAAAAATATCTAGTCTCTGAATGGCACACCTACATTTTCTGAGCTGTTGAAGCACCACTTGAGCTATTGTTTCATTAACATGTCACCATTTCAAAAGGATGATCTTTATTTACAATCGATTTAACAACTGCCCAAAGCTAAATTGTTTCAATTTAGAATGGATTGGTTCGGCATCTTTGGCGAATGTGAGTTACTTAAAACAACAACTCATCTCTGAATAAATGTTGACCCACATGCTATGCAGCGTTATAAAGATTTTTAGATTTGGACTTCGAGAGCCAACGTGGGTCATGAGTAAAACGCTACGTCATTATATATACTAAGTCATACAGTCCTTGACGCAAAGTGACAAACTTGAACACACGTATATTGTTGCCTCTCCCTTTTATACAGCATTGGTTACATAATAACATATAAATGAACTTACCGTAGAGGAACGATGCCCTATCTTAGACATTAGTCAAGACATTTCTCGTCTCAAATGTGCGATTTAAGGGACTTCCGGGCCCAATTTTCATTATAAAACAATAACGAAATACAGTGAATGCACTAAACATGGATACACAATTAGAAAATGTTCGTTTTGCTCATGTGGTTTTGTTTATTTTCACTTCTCATTGATATCATACGATCCCTTCATATCTTCTATAATTGCAGGAGATTGTCATTGATTCAAATTTTGGTGCTTCAAAACCGGAAACTAATCAACAGCTGGCGGAAATGACGTATATCTTGTTGACACGAAGTGTTTTCTGGGAAAGATATCACTAGGACGCCATTTTCCTCTACCGACAGGGGAGGGGGATTTGTAAGAATTGGAGTTTTTAAACTGCCGCACGAATTTTTCAAGTCTGTCAAATTTTCAGTGGGTAAGAATTAGCGCAAGTTTTAAGTGTTGAATGTGTTGTTATCGCTGTTGAATGTAAACACGTCAGTGGGCGAGAATAGCTGCATCGGTAAGGGGTTAGCCCTGGTGCTAGATTAGAACAGAGTCAAAATAGCCTAACACAAATATTACATAGCAGCCAGTCCAAAAAAATCAGTCATAAGTTTCGAGAAGCACAGCCCAAACCTCATTTGTTCAGCTTTTTAACTCGTGGAGGCATAGCTACGGAAGATGTGTGCGGGGTCTAAAAGCACTGCAACTTTAGCATTTGACAGCCCAGTTTTAAGGGGTAAGCCCTGATAGGGATAACGGTTGTGTAAACCCGAAAATGTCTTTGCAAGATTGACATTGAATCGCTGCGGTCTTTTTACGTGATTGTTGGAAATTCAATACATTATAACGAATGTAAATATTATCTCTTCACTCAGGCATTTGCCAAACCTTACTGTCATTCTTTTACTTTTGGGGGATTTTTGCTCAATGTTGGTCAGTAGTGGTATGGGCGTTGAGTGGTATGGGCGTTTGATATTATTTGCCCTATGTTGGAATTAACTAGAAATGTGATCATCCAAGGAGTAAATTTGCACATTAGTCCATATCATGCATTTTTAAAGCGTTTATGAGATAAGGGTGATTTGTAGCCTTAGAATCCCCAAACTCTGTATACAGCAATTGTTAAAATTAATCACAGTGTCACCTTGTCAGATGTTTGGAAACTCACCAATCAATTTGGCCCACTTCCACTTCACTGCAGAGATCAAATTGTTAGAGAATTGTAGTGTGCCACATGAAGTCGGTGCACGTGGCATCATGCATGCTGTAGTGTACGCAAAGTAACAGGAAATCTTACTCTGTTTAAGAGATCAACAGAAACAACACATTTGTCACCTGAGGCTTGATAAAGGCAAGTTCTTGCCCTCTGGAAAAGTAACAACCAAGGGCTTTGAGAATGCAATTGGACATTTTGTTGTAGGCAGGGCAAAGCATGTCTACGTCCACTTGGTTGAAGTAACAATTCACTACTTTACTTTAGCCTGCCACTATGATCAACATTAGCCTCCTCGCAACAGTCTCATCATTGTGAGGAATGAAAAACTGGTGGTTGTCAGTGCAAATCTTACACCTGACCAGTTATCTTGAAAGGGCTGGACAATGATGACAGTGAAAGGTCAGATTTTGAGGAAGAAGACAGGGAGTATAAAGACAAAATCCATGAAGAAGCCGATTAGACTTGAAAGGATTATGAACCATGTCTCTTTTGAATGGTGTTAGTGGCACTTATAAATAGAAGCATTTTGATAAAATATCTGTTTTATTAATATATGATTTTAATCAAGACTGGTTCTGCCTTATTTTGTCGTGTTTGAAAAGCATGTTTTCTGTTTTTTTTTGCTTGGCTTAATCCTCGACTTTGCTTTGTTTTGACTCTTCAGACAATGGCGAGTCCAGGGAAGGATACCTACAGGATGAAGAGCTACAAGAACAAAGCTCTGAATCCTCAAGAGATGCGTCGAAGGAGAGAGGAAGAAGGAATCCAGCTGCGCAAACAGAAACGAGAGGAGCAGGTAAATCTGAAATATGTGGGGTTCATGGGATGTCACCACGGACGTACAACTGTCACTTATGGAATAGAATATGTTACAGTCAGATTGTTGTTAAAAATTACTGGCACTACAACCATTGTGATCTTTACTAAATCTCACAATATATGAGTCTTTAAGTACAGCGACTATTAATTGGCTTTCATAAGAGTTGGATTTGTCCCAATCAATTAACCAATCAATCATAGTAATGTTAATGACATCACATCTTTCCATAGGTACAAAACTAGCCTTGTTGCTCTCCAGCTGTGATTCATGGCTAACATGGCAACTAAACAACAGTCAATCCTCTAGAAGTCACTAAACATCGCCTCCTTGGCGGCGAATAATCTACAGTTCTGACAAGCACCATGAACACGAAAAGTGGACGATAAGTAATTTACAGTAGAAGACAGCTAAGACATGCTAAACTGTAAACTCAAAAGTATTTATAGTATTTTAAATATTTATATCTGCAATGTTCTTTGCTTGTTTACACAACAGAGTGCTGAGTTTTGAGATTTGCACAATAAAGATTACATTAAATCTTTCCATTTTTTTAATCAATTGGAACATTTCTAAATGACCTTTCAGCCTGATATTTATTATAATATGTCAGTCCGTAAATAAAACTGTCAGTGCATTAATATTTAAGCAACATCTTATCTCTCTACCCAAATTTTGTCACTCGAAACCGGCGCTGCCATTTGTTACGGGTGGTCTGTATTTTGTTATGGAAATCACTGATCACTATATGTTAATAATGTGCAGACAACATCTGTGTGCTAACTTGGGTTATTATAGTTTGGGAATTTGAATTACAGTTAGTTTAGTGTTTTCAATTTAGTTTGTTTTAGTTAGTTTTCATTAGTTTTAGTTTTTTCCAAAACAGTTTTAGTTTAGTATTAGTTTTAGTGTTAGTTTTTGCTTTCCCTGTGTGCAACATTAGAAAATCACCAAGGTAAGTACTGGGTAGTAAAACCTATTATATTTTTTCGTATAGTTTAACAGTCCACGGACTTTGAACAACAATAAGTGTGAAAAAGTTGACATGTCTGGTGAGTGGAGTGACTTGTTTGCACCTGTTGAACTGTCAACCAAGGTAGCATTTAGCAGCCAATACCGGTCACCAGATTGACTAGCGATTGTCAAAGTTTTTTTTCCTATAAGGACCTTTTGCTCTTCTCCACTCTAAGAAATCCTGGTGTCGTGTGCATTTTGAGGGCAAAAAAGTGAATTTATTCTATTTTGGAAAGTGGCTATAAAATGACAAAAAAGTGAACCAGATGCACTCTAAGTGACATTTCTGGCTGCATCAACCAGTTGCATTATCAAGGGAGGAAGTCTGTGTATGATTGACAAGTGAATCAAATTATCGATGCAAAATGTTGAATGCATGCCAAGTAGAAGTTTAATTATATTCCACCTACTTTTCCCAAAGCTATTTAAGAGGAGAAACGTATGCACGCCATCAGGTGATGAATCCATGTCGGAATGTCCAATCCAAGATCCAGACATCAGCTCAACAGTACCTGTCGCCAGCGTAAGTCATAACATGCATCATCAAATCGTTGTTGAATATTTTTTATTACTGTCTGCAATATTGCTTGATGCCTACATTTCTTGATTCCTGCCCTGACCTTTTATTTTATTTATTTTTTTGCTGTTTTCGTCTAAGCATAACGTACATATACGCAATGTTGTGTGTGTATACAAAGTATGAATATTGTTGCTGTTTCATCTATCAATCTGATGTCAACAGGATGGATTCATAACACCTGATATGATTCAGATGATCTTCTCTGAAGATCCAGATCAACAGCTAATTGCTACACAAAAATTCAGAAAACTGCTGTCAAAAGGTTTGTGTTTCCCCAGAAGAATTTGTAATATTTATCACTGTAAATACAATTAATGTACATTACAGTGACGTGGAAATGTTAGCCAGATACATATATTTTTTTCCAGACCTCGTTGGTTCTCATCTTTTTTTTTTTTCCACTTCAGACAAAATTACATTTTGGAATGTATACCTACACGTACAGTAAAAAGAGGAGTTTTCAGTTTTCAAACTGCTAGCAACATTTAAATGTAGCGTCACTGCACTCGTCTCTCACTCCCCCACTCCCCGATCCCCCGTGTCTATGATCAAAACTACTATATTCACTCACGTTAATGTGCAATGTACATTTGCATTGTACATTGATATCTGTCATACCTATGTTTTTGTTGTTGTTGTTTTTACATTTGAAAATAATTTAAAAGGAGCAAGCAGCTATTGGTTCGTTTGAGTTAGAGAACAGGGTTGATGACTTATTAGTTTGAACCAGATTTCAAAACTTTGCTTTGCGTTTTTAGAGCCCAACCCTCCGATAGACGAGGTCATTGCCACTCCTGGGGTTGTGAATCAATTTGTTGAGTTCCTGAAAAGGAGTGAAAACTGCACATTGCAGGTAAAGAGCTTTGCTTTGCCACACAATGCCAGACGTGTACTTACAGTTTGACTTTTGCAATACTACTTCAGCAGAATGTTTTAACAAGAGAGACAAGATTTGCTGAATAGTTATTCAAGCGTCTATGTGTGTTTGTTTTCAGTTTGAGGCAGCCTGGGCTTTAACCAATATTGCTTCAGGCACTTTCCAACACACCAAGGTTGTGATTGAAACCGGAGCTGTGCCTATTTTCATCGAGCTGCTGAATTCTGAGTACGAAGATGTACAGGAGCAGGTGAGAACTTTTGTACTCAAAGGCAAACAGTAAACAATATAATATCAACAAGTGTTGATTACTGTAGCTATAGCACGGTCAGATTTACACACAGTTGTTTAATGCTTAGTACTGCTGAGGCTTTGTCCACCAAAACTGCACTGGAACGGCAGCATTTTGCAGCACGTCAGTCCATTGACGGAAATCTCCCTGTTTCCATTCTGCTGTTTTGGTGTTTAATGGCAGTTGAGACCATTTCTGAAATAGTGGCACCTCGACTTACAAGTTTAATTTGTTCTGTCAAGTGTGATCATTTACATTTTTTTAATCGAAAATGAATTGAAATGCCATCAGTCCGTTCTAGCCGTACATTTATTTATTTTTGGGCAGGGTTTAAGTTTTATTTTAAAGAAAAAAATGCAAGTGAAAAGGAATCAGGTTTTATGAAGTTTTTCAAGCCGAATGTCACACACACACATTCACGCATTCTGCACTACATGCATGCATTGATGTGTGCCTTTAAGGGACGTGTCCTCGTGAGTGACAACAGTTACAAAAGTAATTCAGTGTCAGCTTCTGCGCCATGCTCCCTGTGAGTGTTATCATTTTCTGCTTGTGTGTTTGAACTCTTGTCATATTCAATCAACTGCTGCAAGGTTATGTAGAACTTTTTTTTTTCCACGCTTTCATTTGAATCAAAATATTTTATGGCTCTAAACTCATATAATATATCTTCATGTGATTAATTATTTAAAAAAACTACATTTCACGAAAAGTAATTTGGTCCTTGCCAATTCGTTGCCTTTTTCTGATCCTGTTGAACAATAGTGCACCGCAATTAAATTTTTTTTATAACTTTTTTTGTTTTATCTCATTTTGGAAGTAGTTTTTAACCTATAAACGCAACAAGTTGTTAATGCCCAAGGCCATTGTTAAGAGGTTTTCTTTTTGTTTTTTTTACTCTGCTCCATGCTGTCAGTATGCCCTGGTAAACCTCAACAATAGTTGTTTTTGGAAGCTTCACTCTTCGCATGTGGCCAGTTTTGGTAAAAGAGTTCGTCGTCCAAACCTGCCACTGAACTACGCAAATGACTGATATGAATAGGCAGTGAGAAGGCAGACTCGGACAGTTTCATTGGTGCGCTGGGATGTGTTTGGTAATTTCATTGGTCCGAATGATGAGACGATTGCTAAATCTATCGGCGGCATGAAGCTTGCCAGTAAAAATTGACAAATAAACCGCATCACATTAAAAGATGCAGGCTTCAAAGCATGGGTAAACGTAGTGATTTATAGTCCGGAATGTACGGTAAGTATTGACAAAGACACTTTTGTAAAGGGCAACAGCGAAGAATGAGCTAACAAGGTTCAGAAATAAGGCAAGCAGATAAGTTGTGTTGGTGTGACATCTTTTTTGAAGACGATTCCAGGAACGTGAAGCAGAGCACGAGAGCGTTTTTTTTTTCTTTCCTTTTTTGTGAAATTTCACGCTTTTTGCTTTCATGCCCAACAATGTACAATACTACCATTTCAACTTGGGTCTTCGTCCTTTCGGACATGCAACCAGGAAATGTTGAGCTCTACTGGTGATTCACAAGTACAACAATAGTAGAGGAACTGTCTGCTGACTGTGGTGTTTTTCAGGCTGTGTGGGCATTGGGCAACATCGCTGGAGACAATGCAGAGTGCAGGAACTACGTACTTAACTGTGGCATCCTACCTTCACTACAGCAGTGCGTTTTTCTTTCCTTGTCACTGTGCTCTCTCATTGCGTTGTCCATGATTTAGTCACATCTAAATAATCATGCTCTGTGCTGCTCCAGGCTACTTGCAGTATCCAATCGGCTCACAACAACTCGAAATGCAGTTTGGGCTCTGTCCAACTTGTGCCGTGGGAAAAACCCACCACCAGATTTCTCCAAGGTCAGTTATAGACACTGGATAGAGCAATACAGGAATTGTGTTCCTTCTTATGCAGGTTTTCTTTTTGCATGTATTTTTATACCAACAAATGAACTGTTCCCATCTTTCTTTTATCCTTAATTTCTGACAGGTATCTCCGTGCCTTAGTGTGCTGTCCAGGCTTCTTTTTAGCAGTGATCCAGATGTGCTCGCTGATGCTTGCTGGGCCCTGTCCTACTTGTCTGACGGTCCCAATGAGAAGATCCAAACAGTCATTGACTCTGGAGTCTGCCGCAGGCTGGTGGAGCTGCTCATGTAAGAAGCGTTCATCGGTCACTACATGCCATTTACCTTTTGATAACTGAGGATTACTGTCTTGTACCATGCCACATCGATAACAGAACTACCGAATGCGTCTTTAGTGTATGGTATTTATTTGTTAGAACCCGTAGAATATTTGTGCTGTGTTTGCATTGTCATTCACGTGTACAAGACCGATGAGAGATGAGGTCTGCTTGACAACGAAGACGTTTAATTGCTGTGTTTGTGTGTGTTTTCTCTAACAAGGCACAGCGACTACAAGGTGGTTTCTCCTGCTCTACGGGCAGTAGGCAACATTGTCACAGGAGATGATATTCAGACCCAGGTCGAGTCCAATGAATTGTGTAGCTCACACGCACTGGATTTATTTCCTGCTTTTGTTCTTCTTGGTTGCCAAGTAATTGTTCTTGTCTCTTTGTCATCGCAGGTGATCTTGAACTGTGCAGCACTGCCTTGTTTACTACACTTGCTAAGCAGTCCCAAGGAATCAATCAAAAAGGAGGCCTGCTGGACTGTGTCCAATATCACTGCTGGAAATAGAGCTCAGATTCAAGTAAATGCTGTTTCAAACGGATTGCATTTTTCTTGTCTTAAGGCAGGTGGATTTATTTGATTGCTGACATTCTTCTCACCAGAGTGTGATTGATGCCAACATCTTCCCGATACTGATTGACATTCTTCAGAAGGCAGAGTTTCGCACAAGAAAGGAGGCAGCATGGGCTATAACCAACGCCACCTCAGGCGGCACTCCTGCACAGATCAGGTACCAAACGGTTTATCTAATTCATTTGCTCTAGAAGTGGGCAACATTGTTCAACATAAAAATAAATGAGTCAGCTTTTGGAACATTGATCATGTGTTTTTGATCATTATTCGGATATCCTGCCGTAGGGTTTATTTGTTTATTTTTGCAGTTTTTTTGTCATTTCCTGTTGCGTTTTGTTTCTTGTTGTGTTTTGCATCTTAAATGGGGCACTCGCTTAGCAGGCCAACACTTGGCAACACAATGTCAATGTGAATTGAGTTTTTTAAATTTTATTTTAGCATCCTTAATTAACATAATTTCAGGATGACGTTTTATTGGTGGCAACAGTTTGTGATGACAATATAAAGTTGAACTGGGCTCCAACTATCTAACTTCCAGTCAGGGAGACGAGTCAAATCAGCTGCCACACCATCATGTATTAATGCTCATCACATCGAAGGCGTGCTACCGTCACACACAGCATCAACATTTTTTTACTACGAATGGCTTGACTTGTCTTCTCGATGGGAACGTTGTTCAAAAGTGCTGTTCGTTTATTAATGTGGACGAGACTGGGAGATACAACAAGGGTAGATGCTGGGATGAGGCGCAGGTAATCAGCTCACGGGATGAATCAACCTGTGCTCTAATTGGCTGATCTTAAGGCTGGGAACCAATTACGCGCCTTGTATGAGTGCCCGTGGGGAATGTATGTACAAGGCCTCCGATTCAATTCATATCTTTGAGGCAATGTGTCTTTCCACAATATGGCTCTACTCGTTCCCTTTTTTTTTTGGGTGGGGTGGGGGGTGGGAGGGATAATTTGTTTTTCCAAAAACAGATGTAAAAACAATGGAGCCGTGAAAAGTGAAGCGCGAAGTGGCGAAGGATCACAGTGTATGCCTCCAACACACACATTCAATTGTTGCTGTTCATCCCAAAATTTGTGTTCTCAACTGTGGGCATCATTTAATAGGAAAGCAAACAGCCTATTCAAACATAACACAATGATTGCAATACTGTACATATTTTCAATTGTTTACAGGTTTTCTGTTTTGTGTGAATAGGTACCTGGTGTCTCTGAATACCATCAAGCCCATGTGTGACCTTCTCACCGTGATGGACTCTAAGATCGTGCAGGTCTCTCTGAATGGTCTGGAGAACATCCTCCGACTGGGAGAACAGGAGGCCAAAAAGAATGGAACAGGCATCAATCCTTACTGTGCACTTATCGAGGAGGCTTACGGTACAGCTCTGCATCTTAGCACACAACTTGCACAGGTGGACATGAGCAATTTTACCAATAATAAGATATTCCCAATTCACACACTGGACACTTCACTTGGTCAGTTTCGGTTACGTTTCAGTAGGAATTACATCTACATCATTTTTACTTTCATGCTCAGTGATTAAACACTACAAATCTGGATTTGCTGGTTTCGGCACATTGTACAAAGATTGGTGTCTGATTATTTTTTTTTACATAAAAACTGCATCTCAGAATGACAAAGTACAACTATCAACGTTACAAGTGGCTGCCATCTTTATGGAATTTTCTTGAAACCAAAAAACTAAACATGAAATGAGCATTTCAAACGCCATCACCTTTCGTCATTCCTTCTGTTGTGTGCACGCCAGGCTTGGACAAGATCGAATTCCTGCAGAGTCACGAGAACCAGGAGATCTACCAGAAAGCCTTTGACCTGATCGAGCACTACTTCGGTGTGGATGAGGAAGATTCCAACCTGGCGCCACAAGTGGACCAGGGTCAGGGCCAGTTCATCTTTCAACAGCAGGAAGGACCCATGGAGGGTTTCCAGCTCTAACATCACCTCACTTTTACCGCTTCATCATTTTCCTGATGTCAAGGATCTCGCTATCTGGTAAACCGGGTCCTGACCTAATCTCTCAAGGGGGGGGGTCCACCAGCTCCCCGCAGACCATCCTCGCCCTCCAGGCCTTCAAAAAACAAACATCTCTGAAATGACTTTGAGATGTGTGAATACTGAGGTAAATGTGAGAGCATAAAGGCCCATTGATGCTTCCCCGACATGAGCGAGCCTGTAAGGGGTGGTCGTACCTGCACTAGGAAAGAAAGCATCCTGTTTTGATATAGTATATCTTTTGGTTTCCTTTGATATGTTTTATTATAAAACCTGTTTAGGCAACAGAACTAATGTCTCAATTGGAAACCAGTCTCATAATTCACATTCACATCCCTATTGAAATGTGAATTTACCTCTTTAGTCCTCAGATGGGGTGGGAGGTAAAATCCCTCAATAATCAGGGAGGATTTTAATCCATTAAGTTAAATTTTTGAAGGGATGCCTGTCAGAAGACTTAAGAGGTACTGAATGTAAATACAGTGCCACTCTAAGTCCTCAGAGCCCCCTTCCTCTTCATGGACAACTGTGGTGGGTTCTTTTCTTATTTATTTATCTTGCCTGAGCTGAGTAGCTCCCGTCATTCCAGCTTTCAATTCAGGCTGACATTTCCTCTTGTTATAAAGTTTTCTTTCTTCTCACAGGCGGGCACGATTTCTGCCTGTGATAGGATGCATCATGAGCAAAGATCTCATTCAAGGATTGTAGCCTAAACTAGCAACATAATTGTGAAATGATTAAGCAGGATTGATTTGGAGGGCCTTGTATATCATACATATGTGTAAGACGATATGTAAAGCAACTATTTAAATGGCAGTGGGATGTTGATGTATGATGGTGTAGTGTTTACAGTCATGACTGCTTCTCCTTGATACCTCAATAATTAGGATGAGGTTCACCTACTCTGAACTTTTTTTTGTTTGTTTTTGTTTCGCTTCATATTGGGACTTGCTTGTTGAAGTTGTGTAACAGAAGCACAGTGTTATTTTTTTTTGTATTTGATGCTATCCCCTCAACCATACATTAACCACATTTCTTGCACATAAATGCACAAGTGATTACTGCAATGTTAATTGGTGGACAACAAGAAAGGATCTATATTTACATGGAAATATTTGTAATGCAGAACTTATTTCATCTAGCACATTCAACTGTGTATAGTTTTCTAATATTTCTGGTTTATATGATCGTGTATCATTTTTTAGGTTTTATTAGTACATTTCTTGTTTGAGAATTTATTTGCCGTGTTGTGGCTCTCAGTAGAAATACAGATAGACCTCCCGCAGTCTGTGTACAGGTGAGACATATCATGCAGCAAGACTTTGATTTTGGGCAGTTGAGTCACATGATGCCTGGAAGTAAAGCTGTATTATGTTGCTGGCAATGCCTGCGTCTGAAATACACACCTGATATTATTGTCTGGCAAGAACTAATAAATTGACCCGTTGGATACAGACTCCACCCACATTCCTTTTGCATTGGGAGTTCAAAAGGTTTACTACACACAGTATACATTACAAATTGTTATCGTCCCTTCTGCTCACTAAACCAATTTGAAAAGAAAATGCCAAACCACATTCCTCACGTCTTATAACAGCGTGGCTTCGTAGCACAAGTGTGTGGGTATTAAACTGGCCTGCCTGCAGTCCAGACGTGTCTCCCATTGAAAATGTGCAACATTATGAAGCGTAAAATATGACAACAGAGATCCCGGGCTGTTGAACAGCAGAAGTTGTGCATTAAGCAAGAATGAGAATGAATTCTACCTACAAAGCTTCAACAATTAGTGGCCTCAGTTTCCAAACTTTTATTGAATGTGGTTAAAAAACAGGTGACGTAACAAAGTGGGAATCTAATTTCAATTCAGCACAATGTGACATCATTTGAATGATTTTGATGTCATTTTTTTAATGTTTTACAGCCTGAAGGATTGTATTACGATTACTGGCATTATTTTAAACATACGGGACAGAATGTCGATTATTAAAGTTAGCAGGTTCATATTTACTGAATATTTTAAACATTGATGAAACAAGAAGCATTTATCAAATGAAACTAGAAGCACGGGTCACAAGAATGACTGGGATTGTAGTCCTGATGTTTACTGATTTATTATATTATTCTCATATGCTAAATTTATCGTACTTAGTTTAAATGTGTGAACTTTATTGAAATTCTCAGTAGTGAGAATAGATTTGCGCACATAGCATTTCCATGAGCTGCCCTCACATTCACAGCACTTCATGGACAAAGACGACGAAGCACATTCTCCACATTGGCTGTAGAGATGCAAACATACCAAATTGGGCACTGGAGGACTCACACAGACGCTATCAAAAGAAAAACACATTCCGAAAGACATAACAATTGGAGATCAGAGCGCACGCACATACACACTTGCACATACACGTGCACATACGCCTATGCCTGCATATACATGCACACGGACAAGATTAGAAGAATGCCAGCGGAGAGAGAGACGGAGGGACGTGCCAGTCTACGGGACCAGACGAGAATCGACCATCATCAACTATGCAGACGATGACTAACCTGGGGAAAACCTTCCCTTGGACGTGGACCCGTGCCGTGGGAGGGAGCGAGGACGACCGATTCAACCTACATTACCCTTGACATAAAAAAACTCCTATAAAAACTGAAGCTGGGCTGAAAGATGGCGCGCATTTTTCGACTGTGCTCGCCCGAGTGCAGTATCTCGTGAGATTAAGAAAAGGCCGCCCAGATATCTGTCTTTGTACTATTTCCTAAACTCCAGAAATTGAAGAAACTAAATATCGGAACTCTAATCAGTTGTTGAGTCTTTATTAGACCCCTTTCTTCTTGAGTACAAAAAAACGAACATGCATTGGAGTAAGTTTGGCTTTTAAAGGTTGATTTACTAACTACTTCTCATTTCCACGGTGACTCAACTCCAACAAGCCATACAATTTAAAGTTAATGATCATTTGCTAAAAACGAAGTTTATTAGCTTGAACATTACATATATTGTTTTTGTAGTGTATTTAATTAAAAATAGCCTGAAAATGATTTGCATATCATTGTATTCTGCTTTTGTCTTTGTTTTTCTTTCTTTTTTAACAAGAAGTCCCAGCCAACTTCTTTGGAACTGGGATGATCGCGTGCGTTCGTTTACATACGTCACCAACATTAAGAGTCGCGTCGCTTCATTCCATCTCCTGTCCCTCCCTGTTTGCAGCAATGGGAGTTGGCACTTTCACAAAAGTCAGACATAAATGAGAACACACTGTAAAAAAAATAAAATAAAAAAGGATGCATAGAAAACAACTATGAGCCATTATGATTGACAATTTATTGACATAACCACCTTACAGATCATTTCCGGCATCTCCACAGAATAGTTACAATGCTGTTAATGCTTCGCAACCACCGTTTGCTTTGCATTTTATCTGTAAAAATAAATAAAAAAAATACTAGCTATTGTTCAAAACACATGGACAATCAAACATTTTTTCTGTATATACTTTCTCAAAGGAACTCATTATGTTGTAAATTAAATGTAAGCGGCAACGCTTATATTCAATACACAGACAGTTGGGAAATCCATGCGTTCACTATCCAGAGAGTACAGTGTGAAAATAATTATCAAGGTATTCTAGTAAAATGAGTGCACTATTACACAGTGGATGTGGGGAAAGGGACCCCCACATAAACACACCACCAAAACCTCCAAGTAATTTGGAATTGCCTATTGATGCCAAAAGACGCCCATAAAACACTTATAATGGAAAGGATCTTTTTAAAAGGGATTGTATGATGTCCACAGGAGTTTAAATGTTCAGAGTGGCAGTGAACGTCACACATCCAGCATGTGCGCAATCATGATTCCATGTTACAGTAGTTCAATTCTTCAGCACAATCATGCCACCTTACGTGAGGCTCGGCAATCGTTTGAATACATTTTACTCTAAAAAGGCTTAAAAGAAAATTTGAAAGTAAAAGAAAAAGAATTTGGAGCAATATTGACTTGAATAAAAACTGTTTTTTTCCCACTCAGAAATTCAAAGGAGAATTAACGGGTGAAATTTACAGTAAATTTGACTTGCATACGATTTCTCAATAAAAAAAAAAAAAGTCATTTAAGGGTTGAGGAACAAGCCCCCCAACCTTCAGGTTGGGAGACTTACACTCTACCACCTGAACCATCCTACTGTGAGTAAAAAAAAAAAAAACACATATAGGTGAATTTGTGAATGCCGAATGATGGTGAATATGCAGCGGTTCACTGTGTAAGGAAAATAAAATAACATTAAATATTGCACATATAAGCGAACAGTATTTATCGTATAACAGTACGACATACTGAATATTGCACAGTTACAGTAGCCTCAAACATATATGGAGCGCGATCTTTTGTCCGCAGCAGATTCTGCTGCTGAAGCTGAGCACACCATAATAGATGCCATAACTTTAATGCACCCTGTCATGCCGAATCGTAAATACAGTACCTAAATGTCATTATAAACACTGAAGTATTTTATTTTAAGACTTGTACATCCAAACCCCAATAGTACAAATGATTCTTACTCCAACAGAAAGTTTAAAGAAGCATCAGAAATCAGGTTATTTATTTATTTGTGTTAAATGTGATAAAGTCTTATATTATTAACAGAGAGAGGACACTGTAATCCATTATCGGCTCTGATATTTCTTTTGAGTTTAGCTGCATTTAGGAGAAAACTTTACATTTCTCTTGATCTTGAAAGGCCGGAGCTGCCTGTACCCCTTAAATGTTGACCTAAAGGTTTTTTTTTTCTTTGTTGCAAAAACATCACGTCCCCATATTCTTCTGTTGACATAGGCCCGCTAATAGAATGACAATTACTGAAAGGGATTTGATGGAATTTATCGAGGTGTAAGATTAAAAAGGTTTCTTTACCCCTGTTCTGACTTTGTCACGCAACCAGACGGACAAGTTTGCAGTTGGGGATTTTCTGTTGTGGAAAAACTCGACATGCCGCACCTGACGCGGTTCATGGTCTCGCTCTGACGCTATCCATTCAATTCGTTTGTTGTTTTTAATCTGATTTCTTTTGTGTGGGAAATGGCTCAGTTGCCTTTCTCTTGTTTATAGATGCATGCCATCAAGACAACTGGAGCGACACAAGTAGGTTAAAAGATGAAATCACTTGCACGCACCTGAAAATAAAGTCACGTTCAGATATGACATGCCTGACGTGTAGACACTACTTCCCTTTCCTGATGTTTTTCACAGACGTGACGTAAAAGGGTGTCCTTCAAACTCAAATGATCACAAATATTTGATACATCTACATTAATACCTGTATAATATTTGTATTCAGCCTGAGACAAGGATTTCAAGCAGTTTTATGACACGTGTGATTAAATTCTGCTTTGCTAGTTTTGGTTTGCATAAATAAGGTTGGCCCGCGCGTACTTGTGGTTTGGCATCTGCGGATTTGCATTTTTGTTGATTCTATTTTCAATTTAAAAATACAAAGACGTGGTGGTTATATATATATATATATATATATATATGCATTTCAAGTTGTCGTGGTCCCTATCACCCCGCGAGGCAGGCGTCGACTATATGTCACAATTACCTTGCCCAATAATACTTTTCTTGTACATGCATATATCAGTAGAATTGCTCAGCGTGAGTTTAAACCAATACCAGTTACTTTAAAATTTGACCCTGGAACACAGTTTGTTACTTGCTAATGAATGAACTCACGCATATTCTAAAATGACACGCAAAATGCTTGTGCTAATAGAATAGAAAATGAATTGATATGCATATTCATTTAGTTTCACTGCCGAAATCTAATGGGTTCTATTGGCCCATGTCCCATAGTTGGAGATTTTGCAGTCGAATAAAAAGAACAAAGAATACATAACCTTGACTTGAATGCAAAGAGATTGACAGTAACATGTTAGATTAAAGCCTGAGTTTGAATAGAGCAGAGGAATTAAACAGGTTACACTTGGTACAATACAGGTGAGCTGCTCTTTATGTGTGTCATCACCACAAACAATACTGTTAGAAGGCCAATCATTTTTCTTTTGGACTCCATTATTGTTGTAAATATCTCAAATATTTGAGTATTATAAAGGTCGCTTTGCATTTGCCTGTCTTTTTTCAAGTTGTGCCAGCACGTTAATCAGACAACTATGCATTTCGTGCAAACGGGATCCTGTGACAATTAATGTCATGATGAAGAGTTCCGTTCGTACACAGCTCGTCCACATTCCTACATGCTAATCGACTTCAAAGTTCTTGCTGAAGGCATTTAGGACGGCCGTTTCTTAATCCAAATCAATTGTGAGAACCAGTCAATCACGTGACACATGTAGGCAAACATATTCGAAAAGATATATACATATAATGAAATCGGCAATCTAAGATGATCTTCATTCCGTTGTTTTCATTTGTAGGAAAAGCAGATCGCAGATATTAAACAAAACAGAAGTCATTTCAACTTTCTGCCTTTAAGAAATATTAAAAGAAATTAAGAACAAACATGGTAGTCAGTAAGAGTTACATTTTTAGACCAAACAGAGTAAAAGAAAATATGGAATCACTCAATTCTAAGGAAAAAGCAATATGGTAACGGCTGGTTAATCAGTTAAACAGGAGTGCTCACGCTGTGGAGAACCGTTGCACCAAGTGGACTGACATGAATCATGGCTTCAAAGCGAGGGATGTCAATTTAAACAAAGGAGAGGATTAACAAACTTCTTAAAGAAGCTGAATCATCAAGCAAAGTTGCAAAATATGTTGGTTGTCCACAATCGGCTGTTTCCAAAATCTGGACCCACTACAAACAACATGGGGAGCTTTTTGAAGGCAAGCATACTGGTTTCCAAATTAAAATCAATCCAATCAAAAGTGGCCCATGACAGGTCTCCATTCTGCAAAATTGATCTGGCAAAAGCAATTAGAGAAAATTGGCGCTAGATTGATGACGAGTACTCTTAATCATTTACGACAGTAAGTCAATGCGAGCTGCTCTGAAAAACCAGAGGTGGTTCAGCAAAGTACTAGCTATGTGTTCTTTTGTTGCTGTCTCATTTTTTTCCCTCAGAATGGAGTGATTCCTTCATTTTTGAGCGGGTTTAAAGGACAATTTAGCACAGTGGTCGCCACCTGGTAGCCCCCAAGTACCACATGTAAGCTTGTTGTAAAACTAACTGACCTACGAAGCGATTGTTTGAAAACGTTAATATTTGCCTAGATTAACGGAAACTAATTTTTTTATTGATATTTCTTAGTTTCCGACTATGTAAAATCATTAGTATAATTATTGTCAATAATCATTAATATGACCCTTGTCTTCACAAAGGGAAAATATCCAATTCAGCATTGTTATTTCAGAAGTGTGTATCAAACTGGTCAGCCTTCGCATGAATGAGTCCCCTAAAAGTAGCTCTCACTTTCAAAAAGATTAGTGACCTCTGCATTAGTTTTCAGTAAGCAAGTTTATGGAATGTGGGCTCAGAAATCACGGTGAAGACCCATGTGCGGTTTATAACTGTGATTTAATTATCAAAATTATCCGCCTCTGATGGTGCAATCGTTCCCTTGACTCATCACATGAACTCACTTCTTACTCAGCGACAATGTGAATGTGGGTGTGTTTTGGGCTATCCTGTAAGTGTTGTGTAATGACTGGCAAACAATTCAGGGGGTACCCCCACAAATTTTCCCCAAATCAATCAAATATTCTCGCATTGACTCTGATCAGGAAAGGGACATAGAAAATACTGCTCCTGGCTTGATGGATGAACTAATGTGCATGAGGACTGTTTTTTTTTTTGGGTTTTTTGTTATTTATTTATTTATTTTTATTTCTGACAACGCAATCAAGTTTTATTTTTAGAACCAATCAAAATCAATAGACTCTTCCTTGCAAAGTCCAAAACCGTGGAGAGATTGTTTCAATTTGGCTGTCAAAACAAAAACTGATGGTAGAAAAGTATTTAGACATGGGACATTTACAAAAACTTTCAGACCCATTTTCAGTTATTTGCATCGTCATGTTATCGGGTTACACCCTCTTGAGCTAGCTAATGGATGGACGGTCAGGAAGAGCCGATAAGCTGCTGCTTCTTCTGTGGAAACTGTATCGATCAATGAATTGATTTTTACCTCTGTAAGAAACGTTGAAACTGTCTCCTGTTCTGTATTCTTCCAGCACAGCTGGTTTGACGTAGTCTTTTTCAGTCGAGCAGGACGGAGAATGTCTCACACTCTCCTTACTGCTGTGATGTTTCTCTGACACTGAACTACCACACACGGAAAATGAATCTGTACTTCTTACATTATACTGATACAGGTTTACCCTGAAAGCATTGCTGGTGTTTTGATTTTTCTTAAAAAGGATTATGTAGCACTTTGGGAGGAAATGACAACCTATGATGCCGTAATTGGAGATGAGAATCATCACCATTTCCACAGCTGAAAGATACACTCCAGATGTGTTGATGTAGATGGGGACAAAACTAAGCCAGGAAGAAAGGTAAAGCAGCATGCTGAAGGTAATGAATTTGGCCTCATTGTACGGCTCTGGTAATTTGCGCCCCACAAAGGCGCAGATGAAACAAACTAACGCCAAAAGTCCAATGTAGCCCAGCATCACACCAAAGGCCAAATATGATCCTTCATGACATTGTTCCTGGAGAGTTTTGGGCTTCAGAACAACATGTTTATACGGACTTTTGAGGACCAGCCAGCAGATGCAAATGATAACCTGTAACGTTACGCATGCAATGACAATTAAGTAGCACTGATAGACTTTCCGGAGAGCTTGCTGCACGTCTATGTTAAACCGGAATGCCAGAAGGATCTTTAAGGATTTAACCAGGATGCATGACACACACACAGTGAAGCTGACGCCAAAGAGCACTTGACGAACTTTGCACTGGATGGAGCAAGGCTGGCCGACAAACAGCACGGCACTGACGAAACTGACAACCAAAGAGTACAGGATGACCTGACTCAGGGGTCCGCCGGCGGCTTTCACCACAGGGGTGTCTCGCTTATGGATAAACAGTGCTGACACCATCAGAACCAGCACGATGCCCAGACCGGAGAGCACCAGGAGGACTATAGCATATGGGTTGCGCCAGCGGAAGAATTGGACAGTTTTCGGCAAGCATGTGGTGCTTCCCTGAGGAGACCACTCTATGCTTTTATCACAGCTCATACATTCGTCCATATCTGAAAGAATAAAGAGGGACACACAGGAGTACCAAATGAATTCAAGCAGTTCATTTAAGACAAATGAGAAGGATGGTAACAATGTGTAAACAAGAGTGCGTAAACTTGTGCTTTTTCACCTTCCTGGTAATGTGCAACTGCTTTTTAAAGAGCACTAATTGTCACCTTCAATCCACTAACCTGATAAACCCTAACCCAGTCTTTAGCTTGGAAGAGCAGACAGAGGTCACTCGCACCATTTAATAGGGTCTGGAATCTCGAGCAGGAACATCAAACAATTGGCACACTGATAACAATGATGCGAAACTGACATTACAATGAAATCACACCCAACTTAGGTTAGTCTAAGGATGTAAATAAAGAACAGTGAAGAAGAGAAACTGCATTGCTTAGCCCACTGAATGGAAAGCACTGTCGCATGCTAATCCAACCAAAATGCGACCTAGCGCCTACTTACAAAACATGTTGGACTTAGCACTAGAACCAATGTTAGCATTAACAGCTCTAGTAAAGCACAGCGTAACGAAAATACGCCTTATTGTTTGGAGCGTAACAGCTCCGTCTATGCGCAAACCACTCGATGTTACGTTCCAATACGGCTACAGTCGGCTGTGGAGTAAGCCTCCTCGCTGAAACTTTTTGGTTGTCGAACACTGACATTCCCGAAGCGGCCTTGACTAAAAGTCATTTTACATGTTAAAGTGGACAACTGTAGTAATGTGCATTGGTATTTTGGTGGCGATCGGTCGCCATTTAAGACAACAGAACTGGCAAAGCGAGCAATATTGCCTCCCGGCTGTGACGTAGACAGTGAAACCGGAATAAATAACAAGCCGAGCTCCAAAACGGGGTGTGCCAATTTGTCGTAAAACTAATCACAAAAAAAAGCCCATAAATCCCTACAGAGTACGGCTGCACGATGTGCGGTTTGAACATCGCGATTGCGATGTGCGCATGCGCGATTGTCATATCGTAGGACGTGTGATGTTTTTGTCTTTTGTTTAGCTTCATAGAAACAGCAAGCTACTGTGTGCTCTACAAGCCTGTCACGATCACCCCTTCCCTCTCGCCAGTCACTGGCCACACCCCCACCCCCTCCACTCTGTGCGCTCTGAAAACACTAACAGGCGACATGGAAGAGACGACGGTAGCATTTAGTCCCCAAAAGAAAGTCAACATCTGAAATATGGAATTATTTCGGCCATAAAAAGGAATATACAACACACAAAAAACCCTCTGCCGACAGTGCCTCGCCGTTGTTGCTGCAACACGAGGTAATACAACAAACCTGTCCGACCATTTGAATGCTATTACGAGCCCCTTTATAACCAGTTCAGACTTATTCGTGGGACCCGATGTAAAACCATCTACTCAAAAAACAATGACAGGCGCCTTTATTATAACACCTTATGATAAGAAGTCCAAACAGCATCGACAAGTCACGAATGCAATAACTTTTCACGGGGGGCGAAAGCGAAAGTGAAAGCATTTCAACGCCGTCACGAAATAGAGGTTTAAAAAAATGATCTGGACGCTCGACTAAAGGTATAAAATGCCGTGGCGTACGTATTTCTCTCAAGTGGCCATCCCAGAGCTGTATAATAAACAAAGCAAAGTCTTCCCAAACAGAGCTATTTGAGTCATCTGGTGAAAGTTTTTCTAGTTTTAATGTACATCGCAGGCTCCCCAAAAATCGCAATGTCATTTTTTTTCCAATATCATGCAGCCCTACAACAGAGTCGTTTGGGGGGCGCATTTTAGTAGTATTAGTTAGTTTCTACATGCAAACCTATTATATAAGTGCCAATGTTAAGCTCATCCAAGGAAAAGACATATACTACTAAGTAATCTGTTCAATGTTGCGTATGAGTATATTCCAATCAACTGCATGTTCATCACACTTTATATGTCAAATATATTCTCAACTAACCAACTGAAAAGAAAAGGTACTTCAAACTGGCCAAATGAATGACTTTCATAAAAATCACATTTGCACCTTAGCTTTTAATTCAAGCAAGTGAAACTTTCCTAGCTTGATTACGTGCCATATGCCTTAATTAATTTTGCTGAGTGCTGGCACGAAAGACGACGATTGTGCAGCACAACAGCATTCACAGGGGAATTATTTACCTGTGTCATTGGAGTAGTAATTCTCTGTACAGTTGATGCATTCATAACAACAAGTGTGTTGACCCTCCGATGTTTTCTTGAACTCCCCAGGCATGCAGCTATTGGAACATTTTGAGATGATGCGCTGTAAGCAAGGAAAATGCACATAAGCAATTTAGTTTTCCAGCACTGTGCAAATGTCATTCGATTTGCTGGATTATGTTACGACAACATGAGTAGACGTTTACCAAAACGTGACAATAAACTTGCCTAAAGAGCCATATATTCAGCATGCATACTCTGTTTGTGTCTACAAAGTGATGTAGTGGTAGCAGGATGGAGGCTCACCCGCAAGTCTTGAAAAAGACGTATGGAGTTGCTGTTTGTTAGGGTTAAGTTGCTGCTTTGTGGATTGTACTCAGCAACAATGTCAAGAACGTAAATTTTCCCTTCGATTGACCTCCATATGGCAATATCATAACCTTCGTTGATGTCTCCTTGGTCGTCAAAAGTGTATTTCTTCCCTTGACTTTCAAATTCATGTATCCGAAGAGCTTCCAATACCTGCCGAAGAAAAAAAAAATGATGTGATGCTGAAGAAAACGGGAGCATAAACATGCACTTGCAATAAGATGACAGCAGTTGAGGATCTTGTCAAGTTCAGTTTTCATTTTAGTTTAAATTTAGATTTTGCAAAATAAATAAAGCGGCATTCGCTCATTAAAATTGCTTTTTTTTTTTTTTAAAAAAACCAGCTTTTTCTTGAAGAGATATTTTCTTACAAATCCTTGACTCTGTCTGACTTTTTTAATCACCACATTTCCGCTTTATTTCTGTTTTCTTTTCTTGTGACGAAACGATTTACGATTTTATTTTCTCGAAACATCAATCACAGGTTTGGGTCACGCAAATAAATACAATTGCATACACAATGCATCAGTTAAAAATCAAGTCGCTGTTTTGTGTGAACGTGAGCCGTGTGCACGTTTGTGTTATCAGGAACTGAATCGAATCCCTGGCGTGTCTTCAACTTGGCGTCTTGTTGATTTAAAACAAAGATTCCGATTTGCTTTTTTTACTTCAATTAAATCACTTCTGGGAAGTGATTGTCTGCTTCCTCATAAATGTTGTCACCTGGCTGCCGCCAACAATTTGCTTTTCCATTTAAGCATCCAATTCAAAGGCGTGTATACGTAGGTGTGCAGGTGGTTGCTGTTTAATTTTAGAAAGGTGGTTATATAATATTGATTGGAGAGACTACCTCCCACGGCTGCAGGTTCCCTGGTGTTTTGCAATCCCTGGTCCTGCAGAGAGAGGCTATAGCTTGAGCTGTGGCGGCCACAGCCAATTCGACACTCAAGATCGTGGCCGGGTTCATGGTATCTTTAACCATCTTCACAACTTCAGATGCCAGCGAAGTGTTTCGGGAAATGCCGCTGTCATTCATCAGCATGAAGGCTTGTTCCAGGTAAGTGTTGTTCCATGTGTTGTTAAGTCCGGTCGCCTCCAGCCTGTCCAGGTACTTGTTGAAAGACGACACGTTTCCAGTTTTGAAGTTGAAACCTACAACTTGTCCTACATCCTCGAGGTATACGTCTCCTTCCACAAAGCCCTCAGCGGACCAACTGTCACTGGCCAACCACAACCTTCTCATGGACTCCATGCTTTGCTCATTTCTCAGAATCTCATTCTTCATTTCCTGGAAAATGTCGTACATGTGAGAGGACTTTGCAAAGGACACAATCACCTGTGCCTTAGGGTTTTTAAAGATGGTTCGGACAGCTTTTTTGACGGCAGATCTTAAGTCTTCCTCTGAACCGCTGCGTGGAAGGATTATTTTGAATGCGATACAAATTCCGTTTTCAGCTGCTTGATCCCCAAAGTGCTCAAGTGCTGAACGACCATAATCGCCATCCGAGACTACCATTCCCACCCAGTTCCAACCGTGGAGGTTGATTAGTTTGGCCATGGCAGCTGTCTGGTGCTTATCATTCGGAACCGTCCTCAAGAAGCTGGGAAAACGTTGCTTGTCACTCAGAATCACAGCTGTTGATGAATAACTGATCTGTAAATATAAAGTGCATTCTTCAGGAAATGAACAGGTTCAACATGGAAGAAAAGATTTGCATACTTAGTCATTCATGACAAAGACCGCAAATTTCCCCATTGTGGGACTAATAAAGGACATCTTTATCTTTATCTTTAGAACTCTGAGCTTTTTTTTTTTTTTTTGGACAAATGCTAAAGGGTCACATGTGGAATACTAAGATATTCCATTCTAAAAATACGAGTGTAAAGTTTTAAAGTACACAATATGTTTATTATTGTTTTAATATTCATTGTTGTTAAACTGAATTTAATCATACTGTGTCTTCAGAACACATTCACATACTACACACAAGCAGTGACAAGGTCAAGGTCAAGACCTTTGGCAGTCGAGCCTGGGTCAATACCAAAACTGAGACGAGAGACCAAGACGAGTGAATATACCAAGACCTTTAAAATTAATTTTAAAAACTAACAAGGTTTAATAAATCAAGAATATTCTCTCCCTTTATTTTTTTGTTTCCTTTTAAATACATTTGACGGTCAAAACCGGAGCATCTGCGCTGTGCATCTCTTTCAAACAAAAATCTTGAATCTTAATTTTTGTGCAACTAAATTCTTGCAAACAATAAATCCTTATAAGTATTTCAAGATTAATGATCCATTAAAGGGAAACAGCATCTTGTAAAATTGACACACCAAAGAGAAGAATGTTTTGAACAAGCACGCCAAAGATGAATCAACAACAAAATAACAAAAATAAATTAAAAAATCTACGAAATCCGACTTCAACATTGTGAAAAAGTAAGACTTCCTCTCGGGTGCCATGGGTGTGTCCACTGAATAAATTGGAAACTCTTACCTGTCACTCACACGAACAATACATTATCACAGTATGTTATTAAGCTCCCTCACATACTTGATGAGGACAGTGTCTATAAAAAGCAAGGAGCAAAGGGTGCCACACAAAAAAGTAATAAATAATCCAAGTGAGTAAAATCTTAAAAACTTACTTGGGGAATCATGTCAAGGGATAGTTGCCTGGCGACAACAATCGACATTTCAGAAAACGAAGAGCCCACCATGGCGACAACCGGTTGATCACATGTCGAGGAAGCGTGTTGTGTTCCACACTTTGCCTGCTCGATGAAGTCTGCTGTGCCTCTCAGACCTGTGTTGATATCATAGCAGGAGTCTTGGATCCGGTAGCCCAGAGTGATGTTAAGATCCATCAGTAAAGGAGATTTATTCATCGTATCAATTGCATTCATCATACTCAGCAAGAGTCCCACGGCCGGAATGGATAACCTGTGTGAAGAAAAACATTTATTAATACAACTCAATGTACTCTCGCATTTCACTCCACAGGGCCTTTTTTTCCATTTGCAGAAAAATAAAAAGGTGTTTTGAAAAAGACAGAAGATACTTCTGTTCGCATTCAAATCTTTAAATGGCCTCGCCGAGCTCCTCCACCCCTACGCACCTGCCGCAGCAGGTGCCAAGGACTAGGCAGAGCCTCAGGGGGATTGTGCCTTTTCTGTTGCCGGCCCTTCCCTGTGCAATTACCTTCCACTGAATGTGAGGCAAGCCCCCTCTCTGTCCACTTTTAAAACTCGTTTGAAGAAACATTTTTGTTCTTTGGCTTACGACTCAACATGAGACTGTCGCTGTTCTGCTGTTCTTCTGATATCTCTTGTTTATGTGTTTTAATTTGTGTTCTTATTTATTATTACTTATATTACACCATATGGAAAGCTCTGTGTTACAGCTCCAACTGTTGTGAAATGCACTATATAAATAAAGTTGTGTTGTATCGTTTGTGGGTCTTGGGTTGGGATCAGACGACTGACTTAGTCTTTAGAATGCTCCATTTTGCCTTAAAAAAAAGTCTTGCTTTACTTCTTCGATTGACTATTTAATTTATTCAGGAGTAATGTGTGACACATGACGGAGTATGCAGAATCATGTACACCAATGAATCAATCATGAATCATCAAATCTTAAACTGTTCCTTCCCGTCACCGTATTCAGCGACTGCCATCATTTTAAGTCACGTCATCCCTGTCTCAAAAAAATAACCAGATTCCACAACCTGAGAGGCCTTTTTTGGTTTTCCGGCAAAGACAAGTCTGGCTTTCCTGTTCTGGTTACAAATGGGTTGCACTTTATTGTCAAGCCTTTATATTTGCATTCATTAAAGTATCTCCATTACCTATTGTTGACTTCGGTTGACGCTATAAAGGGCTTTAAAAATTATAAAGTGATCCACTCCAGATCATCCACTTTTGTTTTCTTGTTGTGAAAAGCAAACTCAGACAAATGAATTAAATACTAGTACACAATGGCAAATTAAGTTGTCTGATTTCAATGCGTGCATTTGACTTAGTGGAGACAAAGTGGTGGCAGGATGATAGAAGCCACAAAGAAACACTTAAGTGAAGACGGCTGCCGTTAGAGACAATGACGATATTCAGATGTTGGAGGGACTCCAGACTTCAAACAACCAATTTTCATCCAAGTATTACAAATGACAGTTTTAAAAAGAATTGAGATATTTTACATAAAAGGCGAATGTAATAACCATTTGTGAAATGTCTTCAATTAAAGAGGAGTGTCTGTACTTCAATACCATGATAAATAGTTTCATTTTAAATCTATTGTGATGGCATCAAGAGTGACAGCTCATAAAAGCTCTGTTAGCGTCAAGAAACTTTTCCACCTAATATCATTAGAGTTACCAAAAAAAAAAAAACATTTTAATGAACTAAAGCTTTTATTTCATGTCAAATTCTTCCCTGCCTAAAATTTCATTGAGCATATACCATTTAACTTCAAAACAAGGCCTACAAATTCAGACGTGTCATCATCAAATACTAGATGATTCAGAAAACGTTGTTTATGTGGGCATAAATGAATTTATGTATTTGATATAGGTAGTTTTTATTAACGCATTGACACTCACAACATCATAATATCCATTGTATTGCCATTAAATATTGGGATTTAAACGAATAACACATATAATGGAAAAGCTGTATCAAATATCCTGTCTTTAGAAAGAAAAAAAAAGGTTATTTTTCATTGACAATGGGCTGTCACTTGTGTAGCACTCAAAGCGCTACTAACTCACATACCATCAGGAGCTACTGAGGGTTCAGTATCATTGATTTATGAAGTTAACAATAAATAGATAAGTGTCATTTTCGGTAACAGAAGTGCACAACTACAATATTGGGAGATATAGAATATATTCCTAACCTCAATTATTCACATGAGAAAGTCAAAATTATTAGCAGCAGCTAAGTGAACATTATTATCTTTGTTAAGATTTGATCAAGCTCTTGTACTTTATCCCAATTAATTTAAAAATCACATTATCATTTACTAGAAGTTATTGTACAAGTCAAAGGACATATTAGTGGGGTAAAAGTTGGTTTAATTTTTTTTATATCACAAAAATCTGGAATTTGTGCTTGGGAGTGTCGCCTTTTTTTAAATCCACTTAACATGTAAATGTAGTATATAAGACATTTTAAACCCACTTTGAAAACAAATTGAAAATAACTAAAAAGGATAGCAGAATGATTCCGAATTAACATTCAGCGACAATCATGAAAATAATTAAGTCATGCTTTGTAAAAAAAAAATGTTGTCATACATTAGCGTTCTACTCAATTTGACTTACCCAACACACGTGTGGGTCTGGAGAGCGAAGGAATCCCCATTTATCTCCACAAATGAATGCAAGGGGAACATTCCTCCTACAATGACATTTCCTCTGGCTGTAGCTCCTGGTGTTTTCATATGAAGTTCAGAAGCCCCTTTCCCCAAAATAATACAACAAAGGTTGACATACAAATAAAATGCTGGCGAAATCTGTGTCATAATTGTGTCGTCTCCCTCCTTTCTCTCTCACTGGTTGTGTCTACACCACTTTACCAGAGGCAAAGTGATACATTTGTTTATAAGCATCATTGCTGAGGCCAAGAAAACCACTCCTCTGGCTTTGCTTTGTTTTTTTTCATTTTTTTTTTTTAGATCTCCATTCTCATTTCCTCTTGTAGGCCCTGCCCACTTTTATGTGACTGGTGTGACTCATTATTTTCTGCAACATATTTCTTGTCGTGCATAATTATTTATTATCTTCAGATAAGAGGGCGGTTTCTGTTGGACTTAACGTAATATCAGTTTAGTCATCACACTTTACAAACTTAATACAGTTAATCATTTCATATCTGATGCTGAGCAGAAACATGTATGGTGAAGTGTATGTAAACTCAAATGCATTTTTGATTGCATTTGAAAAAAAATACATCACAAAATCACAATTTTTGGACTATAAGACCGTAGTTGATGACATTCGAAGAAAACTCATGGTGGTGCTGCGGAATATCCCTTTATCTGGCTTCGACTGTCACAGTTGATAGTATGTGATAATTGAAGTATATTTTTTAGGGCTGTCAAAATTAAAGCATTAACTCAGGTGATTGATCCCAAAAAATTAAGTCAGTTAAATATTTTAACTCAGTTAACTCAGTTTGAGTTACTTAAAAAATTATTTGCATACTTTGCAAATATTGTGCCATATTAGCTGCCTTTAGCACGTCTCAGAACAAAACACCGCGTTTAAGTTACCACTGGCCCTTGCAAACCAACACTGCTGGAGTGTGGCGCTTGGGGGCAGTTTTGAGAAATGTTTCGAAAACAAATGTCTGCAAAGATGTCTCCATTTGGATCGTATTCAAGAATCCAAGAAAGCTATTAGAACAGTTTTTGAATTAAATGTACTTCATATTTGGTAATTTTGCATCAATTCCAAGATATTATTCAAGTAAATATCTGTTATAAGCTTTGCAAAAAAATAGTAGTTGAAAATGTGATGAATCATGATTAATCATGGATTTTTTTGTGATTACGTATTCGTTAAAAAAAATTAATCACTTGACAGCACTAATATTTTTACAACACGAGTTTAATTCATTATTTCAATTTCTATTTAGTACATGATTGTGTTGTCAAGAAACAGGTGTGGTGTGCTTTGGATGCTTTGGTTTACATGGTCATCCAGGATTCCATGCCCTTCTCTATTGTGGAGGACTGGGGGTTCAGGGAGATCGTTTGACCCCCAGCTATGTTCTCTCTACCAGACGGGTATGTATGGCTGGATATGGAAAGAAAGAAAGAAAGAAAGAAAGAAAAAAGAAAGAAAGGAAGAAAGAAACAAAGAAACAAAGGCCGCCCCCCAAAAAAGTTGAAAAACCTCTATTTTTTAATGAAAATGAATGAGACACTTTTTATGTGAGTATTTTTTATCCCCGACAATACCGACTCAATTACTGCATTTTGCACTCACCTTTCCATGTCAATGTCATCTTCTATTGAGCGTAATCCTAATCTAAATTTTGCATAAAAGAAACTATTCCTTGCATGCCGATATATTTTATGTACACTTGGTGGTGCCAGAGGGGATTGAATAATGGCTCCATCGTAGAGTTGTGGAAAGGTGCGAGTAAATGCTCCGTTGCCACCCCCAACCGCAAGGTGGCAGTATACTGTCCTGGTCCGGTCACAGAAGAAAAGATGGACGCCGCCGTGTTTATTTTGTCACTGATCGACTGTTGTGCACTGATTTTCCTCGCGGTCTATTTTGTATCCTTTAGTGTGCGTGTTTACTTGTTGGTTGCGCACGTTGTTTGTGGATGTTTATACTCAGTTAAAAATGTGTGTGAGTTTCGTCTTATTAATAGGCAAACCGGCGGAAAAAGAACTACCATGCTAACACATTAGCAATCTAGCTATCATTTCCGATGTAGCGTTCCTAGTAGGATTTCAAAAATGTTGCAAGCGTTACAGAAACTTAAACGTGATAGCAGTCGTTAGTCATCGTTTCACAGTAATTTATTCCTCATTCAGCCAAGTACATTTACACAGATTTAATTGTAAATTAACGCTGTCTTCGACTCGTAGTAATATGCTTGGCAGTTTTATTCAGATAGCCCACGTCATACTCAAGGCGTCGTAGTCGTGGGAGTATGGTACTCTTCTGAAGTGAATGCTTATGATGTTTTGCCCCACCTTGACTTGATGGTTAGATTATCACCTTGTCTGATTTGGAATGTGACTACATCAACGCCAGAGCATGCTGCTCCAAACTCAACAAAGTAAGTCTGGATTGTTTTTTTTTTTAGTACAAACTTCCTGGACAAGTAACATTCTCTGTACATATTATGTGCAATCGACATTATGCATATTTACGAACATCAATTTGTATGCAATACCTCAACTGGCGTTCGTTGTTTCATGTCTTTAATTTATGTTAGTTTAATAAACTGTACATTTTGGGTTTATTATCTATCGATCGCATGATTGCTTTTAATGGTCACGTATTTGCTTTCTTTGGTTTAATTTGAGTCAATATCCTGATGTTGTCCCCACTGTGTTTGGGATGTTGTGTGTTCAGTGGGTAATACCAGAGATGGTCGGCCAGTGTTTGTCCACCGTGCTGATGTTGGTCTCCACACACTGGTTCATCTTCTTTCTCAACCTCCCTGTAGCAGCTTGGGACATTTATAGGTAAAGCATTCCCTATATTTCCGTGAGAGAAAATCATGAGTAGAGCTGGGAGATATGGAAAAACATTCAACTACGATATAGGTCATTTTATATCACAATAAGAATATGTCACAATATATTTGTAGACACCGTATTCTAAAAAAAAATTAAAATACACCTTCTGATGAGTGTCTACCTTTTCTCACTTCATTTTGAAGTGACATTAAACAGACCTGGATCAAATGACAAATGCATCCAATAGTACTGCTATTTCAACGTATCAAATGTAAACATAACCAAAGTACTGTAGCTTACGTGTCAATACAAATAAGAGGCATAAAAAATGTTTGTGACAGAAATTGGTTGCAAATAAAATAAAAAGATGAGCTATACTGTAATGTTTTTCTGATAACTTATATTTTCACTGACACCATCCGTTTATGTCTAATGACCAGAGTATCCCCCAGAAAACTTGCTAAACTTGGTGGTAGAGAAGCTGACCAACTTCATCATACATATTTTGTGTTAGTCAGTGTACTGTATTTGTTATTTAGTGGTAGGCTTGTCACGTAAAAATTTTTTCCGAACGATATATCCACCCAGAAACTACCGCAATAAATGATAGTATAGTTGGTTATCCTCACCAAGCGTGCAGTAAAGTTGTCGTTAGTTGTAGTGTGTGCACTATTTGACAATATTTCCTGGCGATGAAACTTGATGTATGTTTGTGCTACGGTTAGTCTCAAGTACAGTTGCACTACAGTGTAGGGAGTCTGAGCTTGCAGACAGGTTTCCGTGATTAATAAAACGCAACAGTTCAGAACTTAGTGATTTCCCGCTACTTATTGTTCCAGATCACCCGTTTTGTGTGTTATGGATCAGGTGTCGGAGGAAGAAAGGCTCAGCAGCAGAGTTTAATTACCTTAGCGTAGCCATAGCCCATCTCGGCGGTCCCGCTTATGTTTACGTTGCCTCGGCCACCTACAGTGTTGAATATTGATTAAGTCCACACGATTATAGTATCCAGCAGTGACGATAAAAGTACAGTTTAAAAGGAAAATGCATGTTGGTTCATCATAACATTTCGGCCGCGAAGTGCTCCGGCGGATGGTTGAAGCCGCTTCCCCCATGGTGGGGCCACGACCGTCGGGCCGGGTGACCGACGAGGCAGCCTCGCCTGCTGCTCCCATTCAAGTGAATGGAACTTAGCCAGCGGTGGGTGCACGCGTGAAAATTTGTACCCCAACATTCAATGTTTATAATAAATGTTTTTTAGGGTTGAGGAGACTTTGGCTGGTTGTACATGTATAACCTATAATTCTTTTCAGTTGTCAAATTGAAAAGTGTTGTTGGTGCAGGTACGTGAAGGTCCCGATGGGCAACATGGGAGTGTTCGACCCTACGGAGATCCACAACCGCGGGCAGCTCAAGTCCCACATGAAGGAGGCTATGATCAAACTGGGCTACCACCTGCTTTGCTTCTTCATTTATTTGTACAGGTAGATGACCACACAAGACAATCACATGTTGAAAATACTACGAGTCCTCATGTGGCTTTCCGTTAACTCATATGGTCGGCCTCTGTTTTGACAGCATGATTCTGGCTCTGATCAACGACTGAGGCCACGCGCGGGCAGTGGGACCTTTGCCATCTATCTTCACACTCCTGGATTTAGTATTTATCTCCTCCCATCCTGTGCCTGTGCTGAATGCCTAAAATCGTTCTAAACTGCTCTCCTGACAAGTTGACTCGTGTGCCAATAGCATACGCTTCCAAAAAGTACTTTGCATCTGATACGAAGGTATCAGAGCCAAACTCAAAATGGGAAAAAATAGTGAAATGACTACAATGTAATGGTGCAAGGGGAAAAAAATTAACACTATGCGATTAAAATAAATTGGTAAGATACTGAACTGTCATGCAGATGTACAGTATATTCTTAAAATATAATGGCTTTATTTTGTAATTAAGTCCTAATACTAAAGCTAGGGATGTTTCTTTGCACTGAACTTGTTATTAGCACCCTACACGTGCTATTTAAAAAAAAAAAAGACTAAGCAACAGTAGGGTCATTGTGCTCAAAAAACAAATGTGTTGTTCTGTCTGAGCACTGACCTTGTGTGAACTCTAAATCAGACATTCCTCCATTTGAAGGTTTACGGCATCTTCTTGTGTTGTGTCTCATCAGGGTGCTGCATTTGTGCAGTCACCTCCTTTTTGAAAGACTGCAGTATGTTTTGAAATGACTCCAATGAGAGGCATGTGTTCAGTTCTCTCTTAGTCTCTGTCGCAGTGTTATTTTTTTTCTTGACATTTTGAGTTTCATAAATAAAACAAAGTACAGAGAATGTCTTCATTTGCATATCCTCTTCAATGGTCGGTGAGGGTGTCCTCTATTTGTGAGTAAATGAGAAGCACTGACTTAAAAAAAGTGACAAATAATTTTACCAGATTTTACTTGATCCAAAATGGCAACTGGCAACCCACAGGCCTTTTGACTAAAAGAAAAAAAAATTGTATAATATTTACTCAAACATATCAATTGGATGGGGGGGTTGTCGTGGTTAAAATCCAAAATATGATTTATTTCTCTATGGTTTCTAGTTCAACAATTTTGTGCTGTCCTTGATGGGTAATTTTTTTCTCACTGGGGAAAAAATACAGTATGTTATTTTGTTTTTGTCAATGGGTTGGAATAGTGGATCTTTTATCTTTTCATCATTTAATTTCGTAAGCATCTGGCATTTGAGTAAGCCTCTTCTTAGAAATGTTGGATCGCACCCTCTGAAATCTTTTAGCATCTAAAACTCGACAAAGGATTTTAAAACCCTGACTCTTTATTTCAAATTTGTATACAGACCAATACAGAACAGTACAATCACGTTTGTAATAACACACATCTGGCAGAAACTACCTGCAAGCAAAGGAAGTTCCTACTTTTGTCATCTTACAGCAAGAGAAGCCCAACCACAGAATCAAAAGAAATGATAGCAGAAGCAGAGACTTGAACACCACGGCTATGACTGACTGAAGTTTGTGTGTGTGTTATGTGATGATGATGTGCGAAACAGGGTTCCCAGACTTGAGTCAAGTGCAGTTTCATCTTTTAGAGATGTACGTTTTTTCCAAGCAATTTGTAAAAGCAGTTTCAAAACGTCTCTATTCTGACTCAAATTAAATGAAACTTGTGGATTGTACATAAATTGCTGATTTGGTTTGGATTTTGTTTTCAGTGCAAGATGTAAATATAAGACAAGACTTGTGAGTATCTCTGGAAAAAGGCCCTTTGGAACACATTTTTGACATTGGGGGGGGGACCTCAAATAAAAATGCAGGAACCCTGTGGCATATTTTGTATCCCGTTTTTGAACACAACCCCATCAAACATGCCATAATACAAACATACAGCACATAGAACATCAGAACCCAGATTGTTCACTTAAGTCTATGAACGGAAACACTTTATACAAGTTTATGAGGATTTTTTTTTTTTTACAGTGTGGGAAGTGAGTGGCGCATTGCAAAACATGACCTCCGTAGCAATGTGTAAAAACAGAAACAGTCGGTCACATGATATGGAATATACGTTCACTATCAACACATCAAGTGCAGACCTGAATCCCAACAAACACCCTTTTGAGCAATAGGTGACAATCCTGACCACAAATTAGAAATCCACCTCACTGCCAGAAATAGTCACTAATTGAAAGTACTGGCATTGAAAATTGCTTACAACAGCTGCACGTTTAAGAACGCCATTGATCAGCTGTTTTAGGACATTATTGCAGCTTTATTTTATATCACAATGTAATATTTGTGAATAATGTCTTGGATAAATGACAACTTTTCTTCTCATTTTCTGTAACAGACAAGATGTGAAAATCAAACTTTCAAGAGACAGACACGGTTATGTTTTGACATCCAAAAGAATATTTAGCTTCAGGGAAGCAAAAGTGTAAAAAGAAAAAAAAAGTTTTGACTACATTTGTAATAAGAAAACAATCACTCGGTGAAGAATAAAACTTTGAAAGTTGTACGTAAATGAAACTAGACTAAAACAAGTGGACTCCAGTCTGCAAGGAGAGATGGCAATGGGCTACAATCAAACAAGGACTCGTGAATAAGAGCAACTAGTGAAGCCAGAACAAATGAAGGACATCCACAACAAAGGCATGAAGGAATCTACACTGACAAGCCCAATGTATCGCCACAAGGTAGCTACTCAATGTCTTACAAGATGGAGGACATACTGTTGAGCGTAAGTGAACCATCAAACACGTCATTTTGTGCAATCTTGTGCAACATGCTCACTAAATACTGTTCTCTCTATGCACGTCAGCAACAAAGTGGAAGGAAAACAAAACCTTAAAATCTCTTCTGTACTTAAAAAAATGACAATATAGCGTAGGAGATAATTAATTACATCCATTGTGTTCCTGCAGGTAAAATCTCAAGATGTTGAGGTGAAGAAAAAAAAAGCAAGTAATACACACACACCCTCTACCCGGACCTGTTCTGTCACTTAAACAATAAATTATGTCTCTGATAATAAATAAGAAGGGGGAGAGGGGGTGGATCCAGTCAGGAGGCGTGTCGACAGATAACGGACTTGCAGGTGTGGTCTCAAGAAGTCGATGGGACCTCCGGACACACAGCAACCGCTGCTTCGGTCTCCAGGATGCAGCTGTCCGGTCAGCAAAACTCTCCTTGCTCCATCCAGTCAAGTGTCACCAGAGTCATTTAGTGCTCGCCGCGTTCACGGCGACAAGGGCAGCGCTCGTAGATCATCAGCTGTCCATGCTGCAACAATCTGACAAGACGACAGCACACGTTCACCTCAGCAACGGACACACTTTTTATTCAGTCATTCATTAATAAGGAAACAAGACGAGCTTCTCTTTTGTGGAACTTCTTCCTGACTCATTCCAGTGAACTTCAATTTTACCCTTTATGACGGAATCCATGCGTCACTTGTCTTTCTCTTCCTTCCCTGAGGTTGGTAGCAGACCTTTACAGTCTTGGGAGCAGACCACTATCGTCATTGTTGTAGGCGGCATGGGACTATTATTGTTCTTGTGCCCATTAATCTCTCGGTTCTCCACCTGACCCACAACCCAACAATCCCGTTGTCTCTATTTACCCGCAGTTCAGTTTCAGTGCTCTGGCCTTCTCTGCAGCCATGTGCTTTCATCTACATATCCTCTGTGTTAAGTTGACTAGCAGTGAGCAAAATGACTGATGAGACCGATGCTTGCTTGCTAGCTCGTCATCACCAGTGATGAGTCACGGATCTTCGAGCACGACCTGGAAACCGGACGCCAGCGTTTTAGGTGGAAGAGTGTGATGATGTCAATGCCGAAGAAAGCAAGACAGTCAAACTCAAAGTCATCTTAGTCATGGTGTTTATGTGAGAGGTGTCGTCAATTGAGAGCAGGCTTTACACTATTAAGAGTTTGAAGGTGATCACCTATCAGCAAGTTAAAAAAAAAAAAAGGGGAGAACCGATCAATACATTTAGAGGATGGAGCAATCTTTCAAATCTACTTATGTATTATGAGAGTTCCTGCGAGCATATTAAAAAGATTGTGTGTCGATCAGTGCCCTTTGGTGAGAGTTGTGGCAGGAAAAAAAAAAAGGGTTGTCCATGACAACACGGCTTGCTCACAAAGCTCTGAGCATCTGACAGTTCCTGCCAAGAAGAACATCACTGTGCTGGAGTAACTTCCTGCTCACCTGACCTGGCCACTTCCAAGCAATGGGTGTCTAAAAAGGTAGAAAGTAGAGCACTTAGCTCCACCAAGGTGTTGCACCATTTTGGATCATGACAGCTGTTTATGTTCCCATTAATTAGCATGCAACCCTCCTTGTCCGTGAGAGGATATCAAGTTGAGATATAGATTTCTGTGGTATTATTCCTTCTTGACAGTAATGTGACATGGTGGGAAAAGCACCTTTACCCAGATTTGTGCAATTTTTGTCTGGTAGCCAAGGCGAGAGTTGCCCTTCTTACCGTTGAGTCCCTCTGCATCCTGAACATCCAAAAAGGGGGCGGGTCCCCAGATTCGGATGGTTCCGTCATCTGAGGCGCTCGCCAGTAGCCCGGGCAGGACGGGGTTCCAGCTCACACAGTTGACCGTGCGCGTGTGTCCAGTCAGCTCTGCGATGGGCAATTCGCTGCGCCTGTGCCAGATGTAAACTTTGTGGTCTGTGAAAGGACAGCTCTTGTCAGTTGGCACCAGACGGCCGTTAGATAATGGTGGACAGTTATGATGTCAGAAGTTCTGGAACATCCTGATAGTGAAACATAAACACGTCTTGCCTTCACTGCCGCTCGCAATGAAGTCTTCATTGTGGCCTCCAAAACACGAGTGAATGGTGTAGAAGCCCTGAGTCACCCCTTGGTACTTCCTCACCAGCACCCGATCCTGCAAGTCCCAGAGGTGCACTCCCTGCCAACACAGACCGGACATTATTATACAGTAGCGTTGACCTCAAGAGAGCCACTAACCTGAGCTTCACCACTTTTATGGCATTTAAACAGCCACTGACCTGGGTAGCAACGTTGAGCAGAGCTAATCTTCCATTCTTGGAGACTGTGAAGGACATGATGGGATGATCCTCTTGGACTCTGGAAGAAATCATCAACCAAAGTCAGAATTTGGAAGAAATTTCCTGCTTTAAATTACTTTTGGTGAAAAGAAAAAAAAACTAATTCTAATGGTAGATATGAACTAGTTATTTTTTTATTCTTAGAAGTTAACCATTTGGTGCATGTCCCTTTTGTTCTTCAGTTGATATATATATATATATATATATATATATATATATGAAAAGTAAATATTCATTATGTGTATATAAAGAATTGACAATGCCAAAGAAGTGGAAAAAGTCTGAATGCAGCTTTGTCACAGTCATACCTCAGCAGCACGAATAAGCTTTCTACGCAGCAAGCACTGCTTTGCATTTGACTTACATGTTTCTGTCTGTCAGATCTTCAAAGTTGTAGCCGCGAATGCGCTGGTGGGTGTCAGAAGCAAGGACGGTTCGTCCATCTCCCAAACACCACAGGCACTGCACACGAATGCCTTCCCAAGAGTCCAGTAGGTTTCCATCCAAGTCCTGTGAGTCCCAGTTCAGGAGTTTAAAAAGACATGAAAAATATGAATACAATGTAAATGAGATCCTAACGAGCCATAATAATAATAGTTCGGAATGACAAATTTGACACTCAGTGTAACTGGATTACCTACAATAAGATTGCATATTGAATTTGACAAGTATGTCAAGTTGAAATTTCCTTCATCTGACTTGCATTCTCTCTCATGGAATGATTTTCTTAATTCTGTCCTCAAGACCACTCACTCCATTTATCACACTCTCCGTGTGTTTTGTTCATGACTGTACAGACATACGACGGACCATGATTTTTTTTTTTTTAAATACAAATACTGTATTTACTAAAACTAGGATTTAATGCTGTGCTCGTATGTTTAAAATGTGACAAGTATGTTATGAAGGCATTTTGTTTGATCAATTCTCTATTAAACATTTTCATAGTTCACATCAATTTAGATTTCACTATGACCATTCATACATCTGCTAAAAATGTAGGTGAAATATCTCAATTTTACAGTTATGAATATTTAGTCTTTGACTCATTATATAATATTCAAAAGTCTCCCAATCAACAACATTTGGGTGTGCCTGCATGCGATAAAACAACAAAAATCGACCAAAGCGAAGCAAAGATGGGATGAATACAAAAATTATTGCCAAAAGGCATTTTTTTAAACAATAATAAATTTTGTTGTTGTTGCGGGTGGCGAATTTCACGTCAACAGGAAAATGTAGGTTCCAGAAAAACAACAGTTGCAAACCTCAAAGTGTCTCTAAATATACTGCAGACATTGTGGTCCTATGACACTAAAAAGACGAAATAAAAAGTCTTTGTACAACCCTTTTACTGTATGTACAAAATGTTTATAAACACATTCAAAGGTTCGACAATATTGTACACGCACAATGCCACCTCAATCACGCAACATTCAAACACATTAACATATTTGTCAATTGAACAGGGCGCCGAATATCATTTTTAAGCATACTTTGCGCGACTATTGTGTCCATAAAGCAGATCTAGTTTGATAAACTGGTCTTTCATTCAGGAGTGAAAACAAACAACATGACAACAAACAACATGCATTTGATCTCAACAACACAAAAACTTGTGATTTTCTTTTAATAAATAGTGGGAACTATGAGGACAGCTTTATTAGCCAAACTGTCAGCTTGGCCGACACTGGCCAACCTCAGTGATTAACTGTTTATCAGTTGTATTGTTTGTGTGTGCTGCAAATGTGTATTTGTTAGAGTGTTGTGAAAGATACTCACGCATTGGTAGAACTGGCCTCTCTGCCCACCAGTGATGAAGCGTTTGCCATCTGGATTCCACGCCACGCTGGTGAGACTATCTTCATGAGATTGACTCATCTTTGTTCGTAACTCCCCCGTCTAAACAACCAGAGAGGGAACACGCAGCACTGAATTCAAGCTCCTTCAGGGGGAGGTTGATGTAACGTGAGCCATCTACAGTATCTCTGAAACGGGAGTGAACTTTCACATTTTTGTAAATCACAAAATTGTCTCTGTTAATGCAAGAAAAAATGAAAACTGAATCTGACAAAATTAATAATACATGATTTCATGTAAATTAAGCAATAAAATATGATCTTTATTTAAAGAAAAAAAAATCACGAAAAAGGCCTGGACAAAAATGATGTTAGCCTTAAAATTTCGTTGCACAACCTTTTGAGGCAATCACAAATCATTTTTGTAGGGCGCATTCTCCATACAATATGTTTCAGCTACTTCAACAGACGTTCAATAGGATTTCGAGCAGGGCTCAAAAAAGGCCACTTCAGGATAAGATGTAGCAAAGCAGCCCCATGTTTCACAGTAGGGACAGTGCTCTTTTCTTGGAATGCTTCATTTTTGCATCGGTGAACATTCTGCTGCTGTACCTTGGCAAAATGCTTTTCCATGAAGTGTTGTCATCTCCCATGAAGTCCACTTTAGCTCAAACAATGATGGATGATGCAATGAGACACTGATGTAACTTGACCTTGGAGTTCACCGTCAATTTCTTTGGAGGTTGTTCTGAGCTCTTTCTTTACCATTCATATTATCTGTCTCCTTCATTTCTCATCAATTTACTTTCTGCAACCATGTCCAGGGAGGTTGACTACAACCCTGGGGATCTTAAATATGTGAATAATACGTGCAACAGTAGTCGCCCGAATAACAAGCTGCTTGGAGATGGTCTTGTAGCCAGAAATCATGGTACTCACTTTTATTGCCAGCAGTTTAATCAGTGGTTATGAGTTTAGTTATTTTGAGGGGGCAGTAAATGTACACAGCATACAACCTGTACAGTGACTACTTCACATTGTAGAAAAGCGTGATTGAAAATTAAAGTTACATCCATGTCCCGGATGAGTGCAACCATACTTTTGACCACTACTGCATAAACCACAACGCACACTTTTTTTAAGGATAAAGGATTGAGCAGCACATTCATATTTCCTCCTCGATTGAACAAATAAAGTCTAACATATTGAAAGTTCACATAAGCAGTGCACAGATGTGCGTGGATGCTGAAAATAATAAGGTGCGCACCAGTTCAAGTGCGCATTTGTGTACCAGGCATTTTGGATTTCCTTTTCTTTTTTTTATTATTATTATTTTTAGGTATGCAAATCCTTCCGGTGAACATACTGAATGGAATAACTTAATGAACTGATTTGTTCCTTTTTAGGCTTAGTTGAGCTAACTCCCACCCGAACGCTATGTGCACCCATGACCATAACACACTGTACTTTACAAAAATGGCTGGTCACATGCTGATGTATTTGCAAATGGCCTGAGATGAATTTACCTGCACGTTCCACAGCCACAACTCAGAGCAATCATCGGGACCGCATGCTATCAGATAGGAATCATCAGGGCTCCATGCCAAGTACGAAACTCCATACGCATGTCCTTCGAGAGTCTTCATTAACTTCACCTGCCTTGTTTCCTATAATGAAAAGAAAAAGAAAATTGGTTTCAAATCTCAAGTGCCAACCGAGCTGTAATTGATGACGTACAGTAGCATGATGGAAAGTTAACAATACGTTACCGTGTCAACATGCCAGATAATGACTGTAGTGTCTTTAGAGCCAGTTGCCAGTTTTGTGCCATCGTTGGAGAACTTGCAGAACCAGACCTCATTACAGTGTTCAGTGAGTATTTGCTGCGTGTAGCAGGGGAATTGTTTCCTAAAAACAGTAACACACATTTAATGCAGAAACCATTCTGAATTAAATTCATAATTAAAAAAAAAAGAAGTTAGATTTCAATTTTGAGATTTGGAGTCTCAGTCAACCCCCATTCACTTCATACAACAACACTTTAAAACACACTCCAAAATTACCACATGAAGACTAGGTCTGACCCAAACTTGAGCCATCCATTATTAAGGTTGGTAAAAAAATATAATGACTTTACCTATCCAACTCCTTTCTACACTTTTCTGCCTCCTCAACGAGATCAATAATTTTGAATAAAAATGAGCTCAGAGAGACGTTCTCTCAGTACACTGTGTGGGTTACCTACCGGCTGCAGCCATGGTCAAGCAGCAAGGAGACAGAGTCCAGTCCACTGTCCAGCTTAGTGTTGTGGTAGAGGCAGCGCTCTCGCTGCAGTTCTACCGCCTGTTTTAGCAGAGTCTGCAGTCTGCGAGGAGGCAGCATCACTGACGGAGGCAGGTAGGCTGCACACACGCAGAAAGATCACACTGCATGGTAAGTATGAACGGCCTTTGCTCAACGACTCATACGAGCTGACAATCTACATTTATTTACTTCTGCCAGGCAACAATCACGCAAGGCGAGGGGTTTAAATGAAATTGATTCCATATAAATGACATTGATATTTCCACAAATCTTTGCAGAGTGCAAAGAAAGAACCAATTCAGTTTTGGTTCCTGCCCAGTTAGAAGTGAACAGAGAAGAGTTGATTTTTGTAATGAAAGTCCAAGCACAGTAAGCCAACAGACACTTTTAAGGTCAGCTCATTTGCATATTCCACTCGTCAGTGACACAATGAATATTCTCACTAAACTGCCACTAATGTGAAAATGGTGAAATAATGAATAATGCGTTACCTTTAATGCAAATACAACAAAAGAGATTCAGACATGAAATGACCACAAATTGAAATTAGAGGAGGCATTGATATAAAAAAATGATAGCACTGGTGTTAAAAGTAGGTTTAAAACTGCCTTAGGCGATGCATCACACGAAACCCTTGTGAAGATGAAAATGTGGAATTAAATAAATGAAAAAGAAAAGAATTTTCCTTTGAAATGTGTACAAATCTCATCAATTGTACCATCCAAATCGATAACCTAAACAAAATGTTGTTTCGACCAGAAACAAATGGTAAAATGTTGAAAAGCAGCTGCAGGGTTTCAGTAAAGGCACGATCAGCACAAGGATCAGTCACTGTCGAATGTTCAATACACCGTGTACAGGTGGTGTGGATGAGTCAGACTGCACTCACTCTGGAGTTTGTCCAGCAGCTTTGTTCGGGATACAGTGCCTTTGCCTTCCCAGTCCGCTTTGGCTCGCAGGTCCTCTGCGTGACTGCACATCAGGTACCTTCAAACAACATCATAAACTTTCTTACTGACTGTCGAAAAGACAGTGAGTTGATATGACTGTTGCAAAAAAATGCCCTCCAAATTGTAGTCATAGCCCAGATCAATGTGATGCTCAAGGTGAGATTTTATATGGTGGCCCCTCCATCAGCGGGAATTTTGATTTCATTGCTTTGAACATTGCACATGATGCACCTCTGAGCCTATTCAAAATATTAACTATGATCGACCTAAATCAGTCGAAATTTTGCATTTTAGCAAAATGTTTTGATCTGCCGTAATGTCATTAATTCGTTAATTCATTAACGTCATTAAGCTTTCAATCACGTCTTTGATTAGCTCAGCAAAATAAAACATCACAGCTACAATTTTGCATATGCTGATGAGCACATAATGCACATTGCCTATTCTCCACAATCATATCGTTTTTAAGTTGTTTAATTTTTCTTTGTGAACCGAATGAAGATACCATACATACTTAAGGTGATGGTGACCTTGATACCTAACGCTTTCATTGCTTCGAAGATATACATATATGCCAAAGTGCCTTGTACAATGTCAGCCTCACACGTCACTTCATCCTGCCATGCAGGAGTTAGGATTCATAAATTTGCAAGTTCTTCATAAAAATAATTTTGAAAAAGTTCCAACTTCAGTATTTAGCTGTATCTTTTCTAATCAAGGCTTTAAAAACAGCTACATTGTTCCTAGAAATTAAGTTCGGCTTGTTTCCTAATGAATACAGGTTTTGTATTCAAATCACACTACTTGGTTTTTTTTGCCTCTACTTTCCTATCTTGGGACATGGCAAAGATTGCTAAACATCTGCAAAAAAATCAAGAATACAGTACTTCAATTGATGCTCAGTAAACAGCACACCAGTTGACTTTAAATGTTACAATTTGCCAAAAGACTACAAATGGAATCTGTCATATTTACACAGAACTGTTCATTAATATACACTATCACTTTTTAAATTAAATTAATAATTTAAAAACGGTGCAGTAAACAAACAAGTAATTTAAATGGGCATAATGCTCCATCTTGCGATGAGATCGGAGATCCTAATTTTTTTTTTTTTTTTTTCAGCAATCAAGCTTCAGTATACTGTTTAAAGGAATAATCATACGTAACCATGAAAATGCAAATGTTCTTTTTGGTACCCATCAGTATCTACAGATACACTATCATATGTGAATGGCTAAATGAGAGACATTAACGCTGTAGATTGTCCCTATATGAAGTTCAGTCCATTACCTTGCATTAATTAGTTTACGGGCAGATCTGCCACATCAAATACGGTAGACGCGCTCACGTACAATAACAAGTTAACCCACTCAATGTGACATCTATGAATACAGGTCAAAGCTAACACATACGCAGTCGCAGTTTTTTAATCGGATAATTTGTCTTAAACATTAAATTCCAAAGTGACGTGATGTTTAGTTCATTGTTGGAAAGCTTCCCTGCATCCGTATGTTTGAAAATTCGGGTTTTCAAATGTAAACAGGATGACTTGACATATTAGCATTTGGAGAACTATATGTAGGTCATCACTTTACATATGAAGTGCATACAAATAATTACGTAGTTTTAATATAATTATAATATACTGAAGGTGTATTTTTCCCCGATTTTGTGGCAACCCTTGAAGGCCACGGCGCGCTCAGCATTTACCTAGGTTGTCTAATGGACGAACCGGCCCTGGTGATAACCATTACAATCATTCAAGAAAATAAAAGGATAAAAAAACACAAGTATACACTTTGAGCCAAAACCTTGAAAGGGAAAATACAGAAAAGTAAGACAAAATGTAATTTTTTTTAAGTTACTGTATTACTGATGTGAAGAATTGGTGTACTGACCCGCTCAAAATATGGATGCGCTCTGTATTGTACTTGAGAGGAGTGAGTTCGGCTCTGAGAACCTGCAGAGCCTCCAAGACTTTACCATCCTCGAGATACTCCAAATACTTTTGCTGCAGCAGGAGGAACTTCATGCGCTGCACGGTGGGACGTTAAGATAACAAAGACAAAAAAGGCAATGTGACTCCCGCATGATTTGTATTGCACATTATTCAGAATAACCAATCAATTTATCGATGATCAGCACTAACAATGAAAATTTCCATACTAAATTCTATAATACAAAACATCTCTCGTAAGAACATTGGTACAGCTCAAGGCAGACATGGAGAAATGAGTTCCGGGGGATATGGAGTCAAAATCACAACTATAACAGGGTGTTTGTATATTACAGCATGTTGCAAATTAAGACGAGGGAATTTAAGGTTTGGGTTTTTTTTTTTCCAAATGGAAGAGTCCGATCATAATCTGCAAACCGTGGTAAATCGCGTAGTAATTGATGTGCTAAGAAAAACTATTGTGAAAGGCCATGATGATTGCTTTTTTTCCCCAGAGAAAGCCAACACGAGTACAAAGAGAACAAGAAAACGCCACACAGAACAGTCCAAGAGTCTGGAACTGCTGACTGTGAGGCAGACTTTAAATGTTACAAATGAATATGTGCTACCTTGTGGTTCAAAGTCTGGAACTGAGCAAATTGAGGAGTTACAGTGCATTGTGGGCCAACTAATATAATTAGCAGGTTCATAGTACGCATACAGACAATTGCGCTAATCTGGTGGCCATCTGATTGACCCCATTATGGAGTTCAAACACTCTACACACATTTCAAATCAGATGCAAACATTAGTGCTTAGGTGTGCTAGCAGTCTGGGGATACTCACCACAATAGCAGTAGGAGAATGCATCAGTGCCTTCAGCTCATTTAGGTCACTCTCCGCCTAAATTTGAAAGGTTAAGCAAACTCAAGTATTTCTTTCCAAATGACAAATCAAATCATGTACTCTTATAGCTGCACTCATGGGAATGTAGCGGCGGAGTAAATAACGTGGTTCAACCTTGTCCCACTCTCCTTCCATGACATGGTTGCGAAACTTTGTGGCAGAGGGATGCTCCAGCCTGCAGCCGGATTCTTGCATGAGGAGGTCCACCGTCTGACTGTAAACAATATACGTCACAGAGTACAAAATCAATGCACATCATTGAGCTGGAGTACATCCCCTCGCATAATGTGACAGTGTTCGGAGGGGCCTCTACATATAGGCAGCAACACTGAGGAGAGCGACGCTTCTTTGTGTTGTTTTCTCTTTGTTTAGTCGTTGCAGTTAACTGTGGTGTCCTGCATTGTAATGACAGAGTTTCTGAAAGGCTCCCTTCCAAATGGGTACAATATTTTCAACAATTAGGAATGATGCAATTCTACATTGGAGAAATCCTTTTAGAAATATGTTTGTAAATAAGAGGCACTATAGAGGACTTTGGGTGTCAGAAAGTAGAGTGGCTGCCGCAGACCTCGACTGAACAGAAAACGATGACTTGTGTTTGGTGTTGCACTGCGAGCCATCAATCAGTTTGTTAAAATGTAATGTTAAGTTTTCCATTTGCCTTCATGTAATTTAGCTCATGTAACATCTTTGACAATGATGCTTTGCACATTCAACCTACGGCGCGAGTTTATTATAGTTGATGAAAACTAATGGCAAAAATGAAGTTAAAATAAAAAAAAAAACATTTTCATAAACAGAATAAAATATAACCACTTTTTTTAAATCTTACAATCCAATAAATACAGCATATATGAAAAAACAAAAACATTTTCCTCAAAAATGAAAACAAATAAACCAAGCCACTCTGTGTAATTTAAAATAACAACATTTAAAAACAAATCAAAATGAAATGAAAATTATTACAACCCTACTAAAGCGGTAGAGAATTAGGATAAAATCATTCAATCCATTTGCCCAGTTTTCTCAAGCGCCTTGCCTTGCTCAAATGACATGTTAGGGTTTGTTTACTAGTGGTGCAATCAGATATCGCTTGAGGTTTTGCCACTCGAAAGTACATGACGTTATTGTGAAACGGTTTATGTTCAAAACTAAAAAAAAAATCAAGGCAGTCGCTCAGTAATTAAGCCCATCAAGCAAGTGGTCATTGTAGTGGTCCAACACTGATACAACAAGATTTAGTTTCAACGGCGTGGTCCGTGTCCCGATTTAACGTGACACGAAAGTTATTCATTGAAGACGCGGTTGCAAGAAAACGTATTCCGAAGGCGCACTGGTAAATGTTCGGGACTCACGGTGACGGTGCAGACACCCGCAAACTAACGTTGGTAGCGCTTTGGTGTCATAGAAGACAAAATTGACTGATTTTCTCCCCCCAAAATAGTTAGCAAAATGGACATATGTCAACACGAGTGTGTCACGTCTTGATGCTAAGCACACAGTGAAGTCTACTCCAGTTCACTTACTTGAGTCCCAAATCGTGTAAATGTTGCCCGATGAGCCTGATGACGTCTTCCTCAGACTGAGACAAGCGCTTCTTCTTCTTGACGCCACAGCTGATGTCGCCCGAGCTGTTGTTGATGTTGTTGGACGCGGGTTGGGCTGACACTGCGTTGTTGTTACTCACTGGGTTTCCATTGTTGGTGGCTGACACAAGTCCATTGGAGTGAGCTGCCCCAGCGGCGGACGACTCGCCGTTTTGGGTACCGTTTCGGCAGGACACTTCAGGGTCTCGGTCTGACGCTGCCCCGTTAGCCTGCATGTTAGCACGCTTTGTATGGCGAGTTTAAACCCCACAAAAAAGGACGACAGACGCGGTGGGACAACGCGGGGGGAACGAAACCACCGGCAAAGCCTGTGATAGGCCCGCTGACCCAGATGCAGCCCCAAACTGTCTTGCTCCCCTGCGGCCGAGTCTGCTGCTTGATTCGCGGCGGTTGCTGCGACAAAAAAAAAACGAACAATTCGACTCGGAGGACGAAGAGGCGAAGGCGACAATTATTCCTACCGCCACATTTTGTGGAATTTCGCAGTATTCGGCGCTGTCATGTGGCGCTTCGGTCGCGTTGAAGTTACTGGTTATTAAAGCTTGTTATTGTTGCTCCCAGACAGCTGCAGCCCTGTTATGGACTTACGCAGTGACGTCAGCGGAAATTCCTTCATGTCTTTTTGTACGTGCGGCGTCACCGCTAGGGGCGCACACGTGCCTCCACTTCTATTTGTTATCCGTAACACCAACTACAGGACAGCATCAACCTGGGCGCATGTGCAACGAGAGGGCAGTTCAAGGGGAGCCACAACCAACGAAAAACATGTTAGGGTGACCATGTTTTTGAAATCCAAAACAGAGGACTGTCGGCCCGCCCTCGAGATACTGAAATCATATCATATTCAAAGATACTTTACATTATAGCTGCACGATATTGGAAGAATTTGTGATAAAAAAACATGAAATTATGAATATATTCGCATCTAATTAATTTATTTACTGTTAGAAATGCCCCGTACGGTGCGCATTTTGGGTTGCATCAAAAGTTAAATTAAAGTTTACAAATTAATATTAATTTATTGCACGTCTTTTGCATTGTGCACTGCATGTGCCAGTGACAATATTTGTGCAACTCAAATTTAAATTGTGCCTCCTTTTTATGGATAGAAAATAAATAAAAAACATAATCGTATCAAATGTGACAAATAATACCTCTTCTGTAGAAAATTAAACTTTAACCAAATATATATTACTATATTTTCTGTATGATTTAAATATAAAATAAAATACAACGATAGTCTCATAATGACAATGATTTAATTAAATCAATGCCAAAGTACAAAAACGTCATTTCAGTCTTTCGTTTTCTTCCCCACAATTCCTTTCTTCTCTATCTCCGGATCTAATAATCACGGAACTCAGTCAATTTTCCACATGAACCCTCTCCTCGGTGTTTTGTGTCCAGCTTTCAGATCTCCGGTCATCACTTTTATTAGACATTGAAACATGTACGTTTGCACACTGTCACTTTGTTTAGTGTGACGTCACTGTCCTCCAAACAGTAGTCAGAGGCGAACCAACTGCACTTTTGTCTTGTTCAACCCATACACGTAACGCACCTCTCAATCCTGTGACCGATAGCGGTGGAACCCTGCTACACAGAGGCATGGGTAGGACGTATTGTTTGCTTATTCAACTGGAAGCTTCACTCCAGTTGCATTTCAGCAGCAAACAGTTTTTTCTGGCACTCACTTCTAAAATGATACCTAATCCCCACTGTTGATGCATCCGTAGACGGTCAATGATGTCTGGAAAATGAATGATAGGCTTGTTGTTTATTTATTTTTTTAGGAACAAACATTGAACTGAAAGGTTTGGATTATTTGGCCAAAATACATTTGGAAATTGATAATAACAAACATGAAACACATAATTGTGTTATATTTGGATAAATATAGTATGCGGCTGACTACAGTTTGATAAAACAAAATCATGGTTATAAAAATGACTGCTAGGCTTGTGTTTGGAAAAATCAACTCACTTTATTATGACAACTGAAATGAACAAGGAAACATCGACTTAGAAGTACTTAAAATGAAAAAGCATTCTAGGGATCAAATGTTCATACAGTAGATGTCTACGATATAAATCAATTGGGAAACAGCAATAGGCTCATTACCATCAAGTCAAGAGTCAATCATAGAAAATTGGGGCAGTGCGGGTGACTAGAACCACTTGGGAGAAATCTATGCGAGCTTTTGGTGCTATTAGTTGGAGCTGTCGAAGTACTGTAGCAATGTAATATTTGGAATCAACACATTATTTAAAGTGCTATCTTGTTTCCTAGGTTCTTTGAAAATACTTTGTACAAATAAGGAAACAATCTCAAATCCATGTTTTGGCTTTAACATCTAGTCATTTCATGATAATTGGCACTTTCACGTGAGTGTAAAAAATGTCCCAGTTGTTTGCAATAAATCCATCTCACCCATAAATACTGTTTTGACTCTTATGTACAACACCATCTTTTTTAAATGGAGCACAATTTTACATTATATTATAAAAATATGAATTAAAGGGGAAGGAATGACTTAACCTTTTCTTAAAAGAGCATGTCAAGGTTTTCAGAAGAAACTATTGCACTTTGATCCCGTTCTACAGCAGAGGTTTCTTAAACACACTGACTCAAAAGTTGCGTAATGGTGACTATTTCTCCCGTGTGTGCCGGCTGCTACCTTGTACGTTTAAAATGGCAACTTTCTGCTGAATGATATTTTCACCTCGAGTTGCTGATTCATCTGTTCTATTTAAAGTCGCTGAAATGTTCACATTTTCCCGCAAATTTGACCAGAAATGGACAAAGTGACGGTTCCGCACAAATTCCATTACATTATTTTTGGTAAAAGCACAGTACTTAGACTACTTCAGATGGTTTGAAGTACTGTTCTTTGCATGAAACCCACTTTTTGACTTTAGTGGTTGTCAAAGCTTGGGTGGTAGGTACCATTTTAGTGTGAAATTCCTAATTATAAAATAAACCTTATAAAGAATAAGTGGAAATGTAATCATTACAGGACATCTTAAAAAAATAAAAAATGACAGAAATCAGACACATTCTCTTCAAGAGGTCACAAAGGAGAACATTTAAACAAAAACATGTTATTGTGTCTACAATTCATGTTTTTGTGTACAATTTTGACCTGAGAAGTAACTAAAGCTGTCAAATTTGTGTAGAAAATCTAAAGTAGATTAATGGCACAAAGTAATTTAAATAGTCAAGTAAAGTGCAGGTACCTCAAAATTGTACCCTTGTTAGTATAATTCCATAACTTTCCAGCACTGGTTTGTTTGTTTGCCAGCTGTTGAAGATTTGAAGTCGTGTAGTCATTTCTCATCACTGGTCAAAACCAAAAGGAAACAGAGAATAGCCAACCAACTATTTGAAACAGATGAGATCCCATTTCCAGCTGTTATTTATTTGGGTGCGAGCACAATTGAGAGCAATCCCAAAATAATAACAGGTGGAAACACCCTCCGCTGAATGAAATTCTTGTCCATTTCCTTGCCATGGTGTTAAAGGAACTACATTTTATTGCTGCGTGTTTCTTATTTGTTTAATCCCCAAACTGACAGGGATGTTACTCACATACGGAAAAAAATAAATACATTTGATGTTCTAAACCAGAGGTGATCAACAGGCAGGCTGCAGTCGAAATTTTTATAAATACTTTGCTGAATTTAACCAGCGTAACCTTTGGGGGGAGATTTAAGTTTTCTCATTCTAACCAGCGCAGCTTTCTGGTAGCTTTTACCACAGTTTTACACAAAGGAAACGCACATTTCTGTGCACTACAACTCAGCCAATCAAATCTGTGAATTAGAGTGCTGCAAGTGGCTTTTCAGTGAGGTAGGAAAGCGGTGAGGATATCTGGGTAAACAGATAATGTTACGCTTTGCGACAAGAGCAATATTTAACATGCATTAGAGACAAAAGTTCTACTTGTCTTTTCAAAAAAAATCGTCAGATTTTGAATGTGTTTTCCTGAACTGGACCTTGAAGGTTTGATTAGACGACTACTTTAGTCTACTTCTAATATTGCTGGGCCAACAGTAATTTAGCAATTTCACGGTTGTGTATATTATCAACAAATGGCCAGAACAAAAAAAAAAAAAACACTGACAGAATAAACTGCAGTTATCCTTTAAAAGCACAGTCAATGGACAGGAATAGCAGATTTGAGATAATAGAATCCTTCATCGAAAATTTGATGATCACATTTGTGATAGGCACTTCTATCTACCAACAATGAGTAAAACAAACAGTATCTGCTGTGTGGCTTCACTCTCGTCTTTGTCCAAAAACATGCACAGTTATACCTATTATTCACGTTGATGGCCCGGGCCAGCAGCCAAAGTGTGCTTTCGAGATCCATGAGCAGACAGGAGAGGACAGGACAGGACTGATTGAGCTAACCTATTGCCCAACCGTGGCAAAGCAATACATTGACTGAGGAAATCCCGCAATGCCGACACACACTATCGATCATGCACGCCTATGAACGCCCCCCGCTCTCCAGGACATCTCGCTTTAGGTCAAATTTGGGAAGATTGTAAGTGCAGAGTTGGATGTTAAAGGCGCGTAACACATTGAAGTCACAGTGTGATTAGAGTCTGCTTTTTGTTTTTTTTACATCACACCTTTCTCCCATTCCTTTCCGTCTGCATATTCCACCACCCTGGCCATAATTATCTAGACCCTTGAATGAAGTGTTACATGTTTATACTATTGGTGCATAATTATGTATTATGTACATTTTCACACACAAGTAAATCCAGAATTTCAATCAATCAGTATCCCCTCCTATAACAAACAATTCGATTTGACCATGGCACTGAATTACAAGTACATTCTCTAGTGTTCTTAAAAGAGGAAATTGGTTCCCATAGAGGTGAAGACAACTTCAGTAATGAGCGGCTTGTTGACACAGATGTCTGGTTAAGCATGTCCGCAGTAATTAATTGGAGCTGTCAACCTTGTCTACAGCAGAGCCTGCAAAAAGATGTTGCTCCATAGAGATTTTCTAGGCAGTGTCGAGAGGGTATGAGGGCATTTCATGGTTTCAAGGCAAATGACTTTGCATTCTAAAGCTCTTTCCGCAACCTCTCTGATTTGAGCATACGTTTGCTGTCATTACTTTCACGTTTGGGCTTAACTGTCCACAACTTGGTGTGGAAGAGTGACAGAAGAGCCATTTAGAAAGGAACCTTGTTTGTCCCTTCCCTTGAGAAAATAAGTGAGCAGCTCGCCCTTTCCTTTCACAAAGATAGGCCCCCTCCTCACAAAGCGAAATCCGTAGTCTTTGAGAATGTTGTAGCAATCCTCCACCACCTGGGGGAAACACACGCAACATAATGCAGTTATTAAGATTTAGCTGCGGTGCTGCACACTATTTGCACACTTCAATTTTTCCAAATGCCATTTTTAAACCCATATCCTATAATTGATTACATTAATCTTTTCTATCATTATTATTATTTTTGGGGGTTAAAAATCCACCCTCGTTACTCAATATTTGTTGAAGCCAGCAATTGCAGCCTCAGGCCTTGATCACAATGCTGTTACATGCATAACACGTCTTTTTCTGAGTAGTTTCTTCCATTTGCCTTTGCGGATCTTGTCAATCCGCATCAGACTGGATGAGGAAGTTGGTTCACAGCCAATTTTAGGAAACCCCCCAAAAAAGAAAATCCATTATGTGTAACCTCCGGCTGGGATACTTCAAGGACATTCACAGACTACCCAAGTCAGTCCTTTCTTATCTTGGTTGGAATATGAGGACAGTCGTTCCAGTGAAAGATGAGCCTTTACCCCCGGTCCGAGGTCCACGGCACTCTTGAGCAGGTTTTCATCAAGGACATAAGCTTTGATTTCTGCATAATTCTTGCTTTCAAATCGTTTTTTCAGATGATTAAAAACATCGCCAGAGAATGACGTTGCCCCCGCCTTGCTTAACTGGTATGGCGTGGCCAGGAATTGAATGCAGGCTTTCCACGAGACATGAAACTTTCATTCAGGGCAGACTTTAATGTTGGCTGCATCAGGGCAGATTAATTTCATCCTATTCATCCGTGAGTTGATTTTATTTTATTCTTACAGAGTTAACTCTTTGTGCCGCTGAGTTTCTTAATTTTCACCCCAATTCATCAGCATCCCAGGTGTGTGATCACTAAATAAAGTAAATGATTCAATGTTTTAAATTGCACAAGGGCGTTAGCAAGACGGACTGTGTAGTCTCTACAATGTAGAGCGTAGTGTAGCGTGCTGCTTTTATGAAACAAACCAAACGTTTCCATGTTCAAAAAAAAAAACACCAAAAAAAAGAAACATCGCACATCCTACGATGTGATTATTGCGCATGCGCACATCGCAATCACGACGTTCAAACGGCATATGGTGCAGGCCTATTTTAAATTCACTCATTTCTGTCCCGAGAGTATTTCACATTTACTTACCAGAAAAATCTGACTGCCAGGTGGCTGCGGTCGCTCTTGCACATTCATTTGGAACAATGTAATGACTTTTTGATAGGAACTACTTGAACCCTCTAAACCTGTAACCTCTAAAGCTAAATTCCGTAACATGTGAAAGAATAAGTGATCACGAAGGCAGGATAAAATCAGTTGCTGTACCTGGATGTTTCCCATCACCCCTGTGGACTCCATACGACTGGCAACATTCACTGTGTTTCCCCAGATGTCGTAGTGAGGTTTGCGTGCACCAATCACACCTGCTAAAACTCCTCCTTTATTCAGACCTGATGGTGGCCACGGATTCAAAAAAAAAGAAGCAACAGAAATCATGTATTGTTAATTACAATTGGATGGATTGATAATCAGACTTTTATGTATATTTAATATTCTCCTTCCTTCCTTTTTTCTTCTGTTCTGATCTGTTCAGATCTGGAAGTAACTTGAACCTATCGTTGGTTTATGTACCGTATTTGAGTCATCAGAGAGACGCTAATGTTTTTTTTGTACATCAGTCAGAAGAGACCAGAGATATAGTAATACATTTGAAGAATATATTTGGGAGTGAGACAAATCAACCCTATATGAACTATCCATGTCGAATTTGTACAATACAAACTGCATATAAAAGCAGCTAAACTGTGAAGACTTACCGATTCGTAGCATGAAGTTATTGAATGACTGGTAGTTTATGTTCATGAGCGTAACCTTCATGGCTAGCGCAAAGTCTGCCAGGTCTGCCAGGTGCTGCCAGCGCTCTCTGTCCGACTGCTCCTCCTTCTGCCGAACAACATGCAAATAAATTGTGTTTAATTACAAAGACAGATACGCAAAAGAGTCAAGTGACCATACTGACCTTTGTACACGTGTACCCATTGTTGACATCAGGAGTGACACCCGATGCGGCCATGTAGGTGCTTCCGATGGTTTTGATTTTTGTGATGCAGCGAAACTGAGGCTCGTCCAGTAACTGTATTGGGTACAAGTCAAATGATGAGTTCTACATCAAACACAGCTACTTTTCTTCAACACACACCACTAACAGGATTTTTTTCCTTTTTGACGTGGCCACGATCAGTAGGGAAAGTATCATCCACAATTTGTAAAGCAACTGGGCTCTTACAATAGTATATGGTTCGGGAATTTTATTTACATTTATGTAGAAAATAACGAGCTGAGGCAAGAATATGTGAAGGGTTAATTTTCATTTTTTTAGGCCCCAAATCCTCTAAAAAGAAGAGCTGGAATTGATAGATAAACGACTAGTGTACATTTGGAAGAAATAAAAACAATTATTTTCTCTGAAAACCTTTTTGAAAAACGTTTTGCCACTTTCTATTCAGCTAAAAAATTTTTTTTTAAAAAGTCCTTTAACAAATGGAAATTACCATCAAATCCGAATTTGGCTAGAGTATGAATAACTTTGGCCTTATCTGTATACAATATTTGCATCGAAATATCCACTAAGCACAAAGCACCTTCTTGATTTTGAATAGTGTCAAACAACTAATACAGAAGACAAGACATTTTGGTAAAGCAACTTACACTGTCAAAGTCTGAGATGATCTCATTGAGGAAGCGTAAGCATTCAATGCCTCCATTATTGATGCTCTCCTCGGTGTAGAAGTCGGAGAAGTTTGGAATGGACGCAAACATGACACCGATCTCATCATACGACTGGCTGTACAACTCCTAGAACACAGCAAGTTAAGACCACATTGAACATTTTTGTAATCATCCCTATCTGCAGCACCCAATACATCGCATACTGGCAGAGTGAAGAACCATTTGAGGAATAACAGAGCAGTGATCTGTTGATGTAAAGTCCTCACCTCATCTCTTTTCTTAGAGCCCAGGAAGTGTCGAGCAACATGTTCAGGAAGCATGTTGGTCACCAACGCTTCATTCCATCGTCTCATCTCATATACCTTCTCCTTCTGCTCATGAACCTCAAGCTTCCACAGGAATAGGGTGCGAGCAAGCTTCTCCACCTTCACGTAACAACAGAAACTCATCACAAGCTTTGTCCACTGTCAACAAGCCCTTTCTAATGTATAAAATATCAACACACAGCCCATAATTCTCATGGTATTAATTATAGTAAATTATTATAGTAAAACTGCTGATAAATATACTGTACAGGATGGGAATACATTTCTTTAAAAATATTATTGACATTATTTAGTGGATGAATTTGAGAACACATGCCAAATAACTCAATTCCTGAGTACTAGACAAGGCTTTTATTAGAGAGCAATTGTTAAGATAATAGTTACTAGTTAGCATTTCTGCCGTAATGTGATTCTGTGCTTTAACCTCTCTGTATGGAGTACCATTTTTAATTAATTTCACATAGGAACAGACTGATAACCAGTTAGCTAACAAGATCGGCAGATATTTGTAGATGGATATTCACAGACAAAATAGACAGACAGTACATTTACAGTAAGTTAAGTAAGTAATTTCAACTTACATGTCGGGAGAAATAATAAAAGCTGACCATCATAGTGAAGATCATAATTGTCATGGTTAATTTGGATGGCACTAAATATGACCTATGAAGAAGAACAATGATCCAAATACTCAAAGTTACAAAAATCAACGTTACAGAAAACGTGTGGGAATGTTAAAGCTATGATTTGATGGCAAAAAAAAAAAATCAATATGTACTAAAATATAAGCATGACCTTTTTTCTCACCTGTAATCCTGAAAGCGGGCCATGTCATAGCGGTCAAAGATGTCCCTCCAGCTGTATATATTAACAACACCAGTCGCTACTGTGATAAGCAGCATCAGTGTGAGTTTGACCATGTGACTAACTTGAACCAGCATGGTGGTGGCCATCAGCGCCAGCACAGCAATGTAGCTATAATATTTGGGGTTGTTCAGACAACCTTCAGGGCTAGACCAGGTGGACAAGGAGGAGGATGAGGAAGTCACAGAGGTGCTGACTGACAAAGCACTTTGAGGCAGACAGCTCAGCTAGAAGATGGATAGAAATGCATAATGAAATCAGTAATTATCCATTTCAGTTATGATTAACTCTGATTAATGTGAAGCTTTTGGGGATGTGCTACAACTCTTACCATATCAACAATGTCAGCCATGGTCAGTATAAAGATGGCTGCCATGGCCCAGGTGTTACGAGCCCAGCGAGTGTGGTCAATCCATGTTGAGAAACCAACAAGCTTCTTAGGAAAAACCTTTAAAAAAAAAAAAATAAATAAATAATAAAACTAAAAAACACACATTTCTTTATTTTTTAAAATTAATTAAACGGGTGAAAACATCAGTTAGGATCAGTGGTACGGGAAATGGATGGGTGGATGCATTTTCAGCTTTCGGCTGAAAGACTTTTATAACCCCCCCCAACCCAAAACAAAAACCCCCAGCTGAAATAGAATGTTGCGTCTAACGCAAGTAAAAGTTCCCTGCAGCTGCGGCAGTCTGCTATTGGCGCAGGTCGATAAGGCAGCCTGGCCACCAAGGACTGCTTCTGCAGTGACCTGGGGGTTGTGAAAGTGTTCCCCGTTCTTTATTAACGTATACTAATTTATTTCAGCGTCTTGGTTTTCAGCCTTGGTCCCTGCAACTTTTGGTTTTGGTCAAGAATTTAATTTCAGTACATCACAAAAATACACAGAAATCAATTGTTTCAATATTTTGGCAAGCATCTGTATCAGGGTTGGACAATTCAGGTATCATTCGTTCTACCCATTTTAAAGAACAGACTTGTTGTAAGTGGACTCATTCATTACGTCCGACAAGTAACAAGCTAATGTATCTTTACCAAGGCTTGTTATCCAAACATCCAGGTCAATTCTACCAATCAAATGTTAAACTCAGTTCTGTGAAACACTAAAAAAAAATATCACATAATTACATAAAAAGTGTCATGTTAGTTAGTAATGTGATAAATTCACATTATGATGTAAAAAAAAAAAAAAAAAAAAAAACAACACGGTAATTACAGTTAACTGTGTTGAGTTACGAGCACATTCCAGCACGTACGCTGAGTTGTGTAACTCCTGAAAGACACGTTTGCTAATAACATTTTAATTTGATGTAAACGTGATCCTGACAGCAAAACCTGGAACACTATTAACAGTGACTACTCATCGTTATACTCAAATCAGCACAGTCATTTATTGACAGTGCTGTGAATTGCCTGAGAGGTCAGGCGATCAATCCTGCTGGATATCAAATGCATTTCAATTTCCATGGCACAGAGGCCTGAATCAAAAGTAGCCCTCTGTGCCAAATAACAAATCGACATCTCCAGTGAGCGTGCTACCACACGGAAGCTTTCATTTAAGCAAATACCAGCTCAGCTAAGGGATGGATTTTATACAAGTAGTAGCTTTACGAAATATTTACCATTGTGACAAAAGGCCTCATTTTAAGTTATTTTATGTTTTACCGATAATTGAATGGCTGCGACTGTGCCCCAAAAATTTGCCAGGCTGATTATGTCACCTGCAGCCAGTTAGTAGTCGGCAGCTCGAGGCAAGACGCCACCCCATCTAGCTATCGCAAGCTTAGCAATGTGCTTCACGTGGCTGTTACTGCCTGCTCATCATGTTGCGGTTTCGCTCACAGCCTCCATGGCGGCGAATAAGACACAAAACACTTCTTTCAAGTATCGTTCTCACTAAGTGATTAGCAGGTGTGAATAACAATAGGAAGAATAGAGAAGCCATTCTAATTGCAGGACTAACCTAATGTTATTGTTAAAACAGGAAAGAATAAATGTGCTTAAACTCACCCTGGGTAAGATGGCAGCCAATGAACATATTGTCAGGATTAGCAGTAGGACTTCCCCCACCGCAAAAGTGATGTAGTTTGCAATCAAACTGTTACAAAGACAAAAAAAAAAAATCACGTTAGTTTACAACCAACAAGCAGGAATCTAGCAGAATATTCAGAAAATAAAATGTTCTGATTAAGTTCAACAATTAAACCCTCAAACAATACTATTAATGATTGCTGTAGTAATCAGTAAATGCATGTAGGTTTTAGTCAGGTTTTTTTTTTTTTTTCATAGTAAATTGAAAAATGTTTTTGTGTCTGAACACGCTGGCCTCAAGAACTAACCTGGGATCTATGAGGGCCTCCATGGTAGCAGTGAAGAGCAGCACCACGCAGGAACAGCAGAAGGCAGCTCCACTCTGCTTCTCCTTCTCTACCGAGTAGCGAGTCTCCAAGTCGGGGTCAACAAACCTCAGGGAGAGACGGTTTGTGTGCTTCCCCTTTGAACTAAAGAGACAAGAGAACCACAATAACCAAATCAAACATTTCTCTAACACATGAGGTATTCACAATAATAATAATAATAATAAAGAAATATCATTAGTAAATTTAAATAAAGGGTTAGGTTCAGCGATTTATATCTGAAACATCATCGTTATAAACGAAAACCCCCCCAAAAGTAAATATCTAAAAAAAAATGAAAAGATATCTTTAAAATCAGCTACAAAAATACATTCAGGGACACATAAAGCAATCGTGGATTAAAATTTGCTCTTGATCAGTGTAATTGACAGCAGCACATTTATTCATTATTTATTGTATGATACTACAAATTGTAGAAACCATTAAGCAGCATGCAGTCGCCCATTTAATTATATATCTTCAAAATTGATATCCGGTGGCGGGATATCATTCCACGGAATTGCCCTGATTATTGTTTTGGTCACAGGTATTGGGATTTCATATTATTAACTAGCAACCCCATTGACCAGTGGGAGGCATCCTTCTGCTCTGGTACTCTGTGTCTTTGCAGAACAAATAATCAGTATTTAATTTCAAATTGCGTGGTTTCCTTTTAGTTAGTTTTTTGTTGGTTTTTCAAATGTGATTCTAAATTAAATATGATAGGTATATTGTTGCATTACAATAAATTCTTTTTATTTTTATGTCCTTCAAAGTATGAGTTGAAATTACTGATGTGTAACACCTGGTGCCAAGATTTTTCAGGTATCTTTGATCTCGGGTAACAAAACCATGTTAAACCCAAGAAAAGAAGAGTTTCTGTAGAAAATTAACATTTCATTCTAGGTGTTATTTGAACTATATTAAAAACAAACATGGTTCACATCGCCTCACATCTTCACAATCATTTGTGGAGATGAAGTTGGCGTCTATAGCGGAGCAAAAATCACATTAAGCAGGTAAAATAAAAATTCGAATGGGCTTTTATTTCACAAATATATATTTGACATTGTTCAGTGAAATAGTTTGCGCTCGACACATGGTAAAATGGTGACGGCACACTGACGTAGATGTAGTTTTTGGTTTGCTGCCGGTGAATAATTGTATTCATTGCATGAATACAAAAAGCACTCAAATAGACATTGACGATTTTGAAAGTAAGCGTACGTTTTTGGTACATGCAGAAACACAATTTGATTATTCTGCAGCAGTTAACTACTTTCATAAATATAAAATACTATAGTTTTTATACATCCTAAAAAGGATATGGTACAAATTTAATGTTACCGGCCTCCGCCATAGACCAATGAAACCACTGACATAGTCAGGCAGAGTCACATTGCAGCGCCCCTGGGCATAACTAAGACAGTCAGACGGAAACACACCTAATTTCACAATTCACTCTGTACTAAATATAAAATACATATTGATCAAAGTCAACTGGAATAGGCTTTAGTCTCCTGTAACTCTAATGAGGACAGGTGGCATTGAATTGGATGGATGAATACTGCAAATAAAACCAAAACAGCATCTGCCAGACTTGGATTTGATTACTCCCCACACCTAATGCTCATCACTGTTTATTTTTGGCAGCTGTGACTTTAAACATCTGAGAGAGCCTTTATTATCAATGAAAAGAAAATATTTTCTGAAGCATTAACATCATATTAATCAAGTCCTGTATTGAACTAGGTAATTACCGTAATTAACGTTTGTTTGTTCTATCACAAGTAAAAAACAAACAAAAAAAGTATTTTTTTTTTACACTGTATTTCCATCTTGGCACTCTGGGTAAGATGACATAGCCAACCTTTAAAATGAATGTGAATAAAAGAAGACTTACGCTTGGACCGTTTCTCGCTCCAATAGAGCTTCATTCAGCAGTTTGTTGAGCTCCTGTTCATTCTCTTGGGCATCAATCACCCTTTCAGCCAGGTCCCGCAGCCGAAGCCTCCGGCGAGGATTTGGGAAAGAAGGGTTTACCACCTACGGTTCACCAAATTGCCGTCATTATCAATGTCATGTCATTCTTCTTTCTAACATCATAACAATTGCTGGAGAAGAAAGAAACAGAAGCTCAAAACAAAATCGGAAAAAAATTGATGCCACCAAAGTTAGCAGAATTTATTATTATTATGTTTTTCAATGAATCCTATTTTTTTTATTTTTACAACAATACAACTTCTTTTTTTCTCCATTATAGTTTGTCTATGATACACTAAAGTATGGGACTCCTAGCAAAGGACTCGTGTCGTGGTTGTTTTTTTTTTTATTGTTTTGTTTTTTAACTGCGTCATCTATAGTCTGATCTGAGAGATTATGGCTGTTTACCCTTGTGTCCAGTTCTTCAGGTTCTTCTGGTGTGGTGCAGGCTGTGTTTACGCTCCCATTGCACTCTGTGGTGTTGATCAGCAGAGGTGAGTTTCCATTGGACGAAGTTACAGACAATTTCTATGTGGAAACAGGAAAACGAATGAACTCTTAGACTGTAGGCTGTGGACTAAAGAAAACTACATTTTTTGAAACATTATAATGAATCAAATCCACTCCCCCTGCAGAAGAATGGGAACAGTGAGGACAATTCTTTGATTTTTGAAGTGCAATGACAACATTTGGGTTTGACATCAAAGACAAAAATGAGACATCAGCTTTTATTTTGAGGCATACAAATCACCACACCTTTGCATTTTTAATTTCTGACACTTTTCCAGGCTTTAAACAAAGCCTTGTTTCGCCGTTTGTTTTGAGGGGTTACTCTTTTCTGTCTTTTCTTTAGTAGAAAATTGCATGCTTGACAGGGTTTAAGTCTGGAGACCGACTTGGTCTTACATGTCTTTCCATTGATGAACCGATCAGTTTGTTTGTGTTTGGCAGCGTATTTTGGGTCATGATCTTGCTGCCCATCCACTGCAATTCAAATATAAGCTTCTCTATATTTGAGCAGATCCTTTCTTTCTCAAAACGTGAATGATGTGTCTGTAAACAAAGTTACTTCTCCAAAGGTGTTGCAAATACTTCTTTTGGCTACTGCCAATATTTGTACAAGAGCTCCAATTGGGCTTCTTTCTGTTTCATACCTGCTGTTTCTTTTTCACCCACAGGCACCTTTATCTCCTATAAAAGTATTCACATAGAAAACCCAAATCTAAAGCTGAACTGAGACATTCAATGTTATTTGCTATTGGAATAATCAATGTAATGGAATACACACGGGCAATTAAGCAAACTTCTCGGTCACCTTAATACATTTTATCATTATTATTATTATATCATAATTTAGCTGACAAGAAAAACAAAAAAGTGCAATCGTCTAAGCTTTGTTTGATTTAATACATCCAACCAAAAACTAAAATGTCCATGTCTTGTTACACACAGGAATTATTGTTTGATGTCAAAATCAAATGTTTCAGTCTACAATGAAAATTCTTTTGGAGAGGGGTGCGATATTGTGTATGCATGTAAAGGTTCTACTTACGACACTGTTGATGCCATTTTTCCCCACAGGTCCTTTGGAAACAACAACTAGGTAGGTCTCGAGTCCTCTCTCCCTCAAGTAGTCACAGCGCTCACCACCATTCCCTGGCTCAACTTCAAACTCCCCATGAAGACACTCCATGGTGGTCTGCGAGATGTGGACACGACTATTGCACACCAAAAGAAGGAGGAAGTGGAGTGAGGGTATATATACATTTTTGTTTCAGGCAATAGCAAAGCAACACAGGCAATATTCCAACATTAACAAAAGAGCAAATTGGTGACAAAAGGCAATTGAGTCAATATATGGAGAGAATCGGGCCAAAGGTCGGGCACTTCAGGGAAATTTATTAAAAAGGCCTGCCTTTACAGTTGATTGTTGTACTCGTGAAGCACTGTGAAAAGTAGAACACCGCTAATGAGGTAGGCAATTATTTGAATCATAACAAGCCACCGGTCAGGTTTTTAGTGGCTCGCCCTGATTTACTTTTCGGAACAATGACACAAATCTCATCACACATCTTTCTAGAGAACTTGGGCACACTTAATAGAGTATGTTCAGCACAATAGCATTTCAAACAGGAAGCCTAGCCACAGAGTAGCATTCCACTTGCAAGCACTTAATTTTCTCCCACTCTAATAGGAGAACTGAATTTACAATCACGAAAGAGAAATGCAGTAATCCCTCGCCACGTCGCGCTTCACTACTCGCGGCTTCAGTTTTTCGCATATTTTTCCAACAGTTTCATAAAAAAGAAAAAAAAGAAACAGACATATTGCGGAAAGACATGAATTGGCTCGGCTCTGTACATACCCATAGACACAAAACAAGTTGCGTTATTGGTTTCCGGCTGAAGGTTTGACTTAAAACATCTTAACTTGATTAGAATCCCATGATGCATTTGATCCTAAATCCTCGTTAATGTTATTGTTCGAAGTGAAAGTTAAGCAATGATTACTTGCTTGGTCTTCGTGCGTTTAATAGCGTGAGACATAAGAAGACAATGAATGGCGTTGACAGCAAAGAAGAAACAGCAGATACTAGTGACAGTAAATTTCGCTTTGCACAACAACAAGGGTTTAAATTTTATGTAAGCCAACTTTCGGATAAAAATGATTAGTTTAATGTAGTTATTAGGGCGTTCCGTTTAATCGTCCAGTATTGAGAAGGTTGGGAACCATGTCATGCGTTTTGCACATAGGCTACAGTAAATCAAAGATGGGCAACTTAAATGGAGGAGGGTACCACAATTTTTTAGCAGTGAGCTGTGCAACTTGTGGGAGCACAAAGGAACTCACCATTTCTAATCGGATGCATGACAGAAATGCTCATTTCAATCTGGACAAAATACATGTTCCTAATATATTGTAGTTCATTTTGGATAATACATTTGTCAATGCATGTAGAAAAATCCAACAACAAAGCATTTGAAGCAATCAACAACTAACCACTGTGTTGTTTTTTTCCGGTACAAACGGCTTTCTTGCATAAAAGTTACCATTCAAGGACGGCACAAAACAGCTGAACAATAAACCAACATTAAGTGCAAGAATTCATTTTGTCACTTTTTCGCCACAAAAATCAACTCACTCAAAAAGTTTTACTATTTATGATTGTGGTACTATGTTTTTCCATCATATCATTACATATTCACAGAAAAGGTAACGCCTATTCATGTTGTAGTATTGGGCAGCATAAGACCAAGTGCAATGCCAACAATACAATACATTTTTTTATTTGGCACTAAGACATGCCTGCCATCTAGTGGTGAATGGTAATATTACAACATAAAACTGCAGTCGACCCTGCACATTTGCAGTTCAGCGCTTGCAGATTTGCAGAGTCACAGTTTGTTTTTTACATATTTTTTTCACATTTTGGATTTGTTCCATATTTTCCGGGATTTTTAATCACCATTTTCCTCAGTGTTTCGTGGAAAACGTATTTGGAATTTTTATGGGCCAGCGGGCTGCCAGCTGCCCATCCCTGCAGCAGACGGCTAAATTAAAAGCACCCATCCATTATCTAAGCCGCATCTCGTCACAAGGGTCGCGGGGGTGCTGGAGCCTAATCCCAGCTGTCTTCGGGCAGTAGGCGGGGTGCACCCGAAACTGGTTGCCAGCCAATCGCAAGAAAAAGCATGAAAGACATAACCTGCTAATACGTCGCCATTATGAAAATCCTGGTCTGGGGAAGCAATTTGACTATTATGGTGTTTTATTTGGCTTGGTAGTTGAGTTCAAAAAGCGCATATTGGTGTAAATCAAGGAATTTTTCAAATCTATGTAAAGGTGTATCGATTTCGATTTAGGAATGTTATGCCTCAGAACACCCTGATTTGCCCCTAGGTGTGTTTCTGAGCACGGCTCGTTGTGCGCCTTTGTGTGGCCTGCGGTTGGTGAGGAGAAGCGGCTCAGATAATAGATGGATGGATGCCTCGGCATACTTCTGTTGTCTTCTTATGTTGACTTTTGTTAATTAAAAAAAAAAAAATCAACCACAGCGTGTTCTTACCCTGGTATCCCTCCAGCCTCCATCTTGTTGGCTACAGTGACATCAGTGGACCAAACGTCATATTGCCATCGTTTCTGACCAAGCACTCCCCCCAAGACTGTACCGCTGTGCACTCCCACGCGCATGTCAACATCTGTTTGGGTCTTCTCACGCACATACCTAGTATTTATTTACAGACACATGGAAATCAAATGAATGAAATGTTGAATATTAATCTCACACACACACACATGAAGAATGATCCCAAAAACAAATGCACTTTCTTTCATGGCTCCACAAAAATCTATACGAGCCTATTTAAGTAATCAATTTCCCAGTGACCATGTGACAGACCACCATGCATCACATGCAACAAATGCTGTGATTGACTTCTGGGAATTTGAATTACAGTTGTACTGGACACTCACGAAATGGCCTCAACCATGGCGAGGCCCATCATGATGGAACAGGCGGCATGGTCCTCCCTGTAGTCTGGCAGCCCACAAATACAGTAGTAACAGTCTCCGAGGATCTTGATCCTCAGCTGGTGATATTTCTGAAAAGGTGTTTGGGGTTTTAGTCAGAGATATATACACTATATTGGATGACTTAAGCCTAATGATGACTTCATTAACATTTTTCGAAATTAAAATTATTGTTAGTTAACTATTAAGTTTTACTATGATTACTGTTATCAATGGCAAAACATTTGTGGAATGCAATTGATTTGTTTTACTTTCTAAGAATGTTCGCAGATTTAATAATATAGTAAAATTGACAGCAAACTATAGTAAAAATAAGATCCGATAAAAAACAAATGTTGTTGGTTAATCATATGACAAATCTATACGTAAATTATAAACCTATTGTCAAAAAGAATGCATATTTATGCGTACAATCGCAATGGTTAATACTGAGTTTAATAATGAGACTCACCGCAGCGAGTTTGTCAAACCGAGCAAAGAGTTCATTGAGCAGTTTGACCAGCTCCTGAGCGCTGCATGATGATGACAGTTGGGTAAAGCCCACAATGTCTGCAAACAAAATACTGCACGAGAGATTGAGACAAAGAATTGCATTAGTATCGCTACACCTTCATGTGAAGGTTGATGAACTACTGTAGACGTCATCTTAGCAGTTATTAAGGAGGAGTTTGAAGGAGGGTACGTGATATTCACAAAAATCCACGTGCCTTGACTTAGGAGTTGAATTTGTTCATTTACCACGCTCATAATTCAAATCACTCAAATTATCTCTCCTTGTTGAAATGAATGGAAATGCCATTAATCCGTTCCAAACCGACTCAAAAACGCCACCATTTTTTTGTTACATGGAGAAATCAAGCCAGGACTTTAATAGTGTGGAACGGCCGACTTGTGCCAGGACCCAAATGGATCACTGAGGCCCAGGTTAGCCCTACCCCAAAAATCCAGACAATTGAGAAGATGAACAAGAGTTTAACGCTGCGTCACAACAATTCGGAACTAAATTGTTCTCAGTCGTGGCACGTTTCCACCACTTATCTTCAAATATATGTTATTTTGAGATAAATCATGAAAGTGACTTTTCTTCAAACTTAAACCATTAAAAGTTGCAACATTACCTGACATTTTCATGTCTGTACATGTACATGGTGTTAAACTGTTGCATCTCTTTCTGACTGGGCTCCTTTTTCATGTCCTGCAGCATCTCATCGGCGATGTGCTTGGGAAGAATGGACAGCAGCAGACGTTCCTAAAGAAGAAACAAACCATCAACTCTCCTCGATTTAAATAAATAGTGTTGGTGCATCAGATCTACATTTCCTTATTGATTTGGAAATTAATGAATCAACTCACCAAGGAGCAATCTGATTCATAAAAATGTGAATTCTAATTTCTAAAAGGATAGGTTGCTCGGTTGAAGAACCTATTTAAACATTGCATGTTGGTAAAAGTTAGTTGTTTTCTTTCTTCAAGTTCCTCCAAAATTATTTTGGTCTATGTTTAACAAAAGCGCAAAAAAAAAACAAAAAAACTCTTGCTCAAGTGACTCATTGGGGTCTGACTATTGCTCATTCAGCACAGAAAAAGTGGAAAGTCATTTAAATTAATTCAATCTGAAAGATTCCACTTAATTACACAGAGACAAGAAACATAAAGAGTGTCAGAAAAGTTCAAGAAATGATGGGACAATTATTTTTTCCTCCAAAGTTAAGGTTTTCCTCCTGGGTCATCTGGTCCACATTGACAGAGAAAACGTTTAGTTTGTAGTTTGGCTTTGAAATAGAACTTTGGTGTCACCAGGCCCGTAACTTTTCTAGCACACCTCATGCCGTCTGCTACATGTGTTAATGCACAATTGAGCATGCATACACACAACTGAAGTACACGAGAGGGAGGGAGGGACATTAAGGATTACGTGGGGGCGCTTTGAATATGAATCAAAATTTCACAGTGTGGTGGATAAAAAACAATTGACGGATCAGGTTGACTTTGTGATTACACATAATAGGAGGCTAATTGTCATGGTAACAGACAATACAACATACTCCATCCTTGATTGGTTGCTGGCCCTCATCTGCCAGCTGCTTCTGCATCCCATTCTGAAGGCGACTACTGTAATTAAGTCTGATATAAGTTGATAGAACTACATTCCTCTCAACAATTCGACTCTCATTCAGGCTAATTTTCAGATTTCAGGCATGATTGCAAATTATTCTGACAGCAAAATTTGTCACGTCAACATAATATTGAGAATGTTGGTTAGCGAGCACATTCTTTATTGTAGCACAATAAAATAATTAAGCTCAGTAATCCCTAGTTTGCGTTTTCATTTTTCACTGTTTGCGATCAGTCAGAGCAATGCTAAACATTCAAAAGTCTCACAAATAAAGCCGAGATGACAGCTGAAATGTCCACGTCTTGTGAGCAGTGCATTACTTATTAGCAGCAACAATATCATGAAAAAAGTGCATTTAGAGTGTTTAATAGTTAAAATAGTTGATATGATAAAGTTGTCGTTGAATACTCGTATGTTGTATTATTTGACCTCTGACCTGTTGTTGGCTTTGCTCCTCCAGGTTGAGTTTGACTTCGAGGGATTGTCTCGCCTCAAGAAAAGCCTTTCTGTGCTTCCGGTCTGCCATGTAATATGACATGACGCCCACGGTGATGGTGCAAACATAGATCACAATGTTGGCCAGGAGCTGAAAAAAACAGGGAGATAGTTTGGTGAATGGTTTTCTGCAACGTGACTCTGACAAAAGTATATTGACAAGGCCGCCAAACCTGCAGCTTTTTTTTTTCCCCATCATTATTATTGCCCAGCGGCATATTCTAAAAATAAAATTAAACACAGCCCTCAGCAGAACATTCAACTTGCTGCCCGCATTGCACTTGCAGCTTTGAGATTGTAAAAGAATTACACCAAAAGAAAAGGAACACATTTATTCAAAACAATTTGCTTGCACAGAGCCCCAATGGATTTTTACTCCACCACATTTAAAGTGGGAATAAATGACAGTTGCCACAAATACCACACAGATGTTTTTCTTTTTTTTTTGCATGATGGTAGAATTGCTTTATACCAAGAATCTGAACAACAATGGTTAAAGGAGAAGTCAGCCCCCCAAAAATGATTTGCAATAAAGTGTTCTCCTTCACTCGTCTAAACATGGCGTTCTGATAAATATTGCTTTTGAAGAATGAGTTAAGCACCCGTTTTTAGCATCACAGGGGGCAGCCATTTTGTAGACTGAAAATGTCATCACAGTTGCACAAGGCTCGGAAAACGACAAATCGCGGCTCACCTGTTTTCTGCAGCTGAGCCATGATTGGTCATTACCTGAGACCTGAGCAACTATGATGTCATTTTTAGTCGACAGAAGTGACAAAATGGCCGCCCGTAATATATTTACTTTTGGGTTGACGTCCCTTTTTAGGGAGTTTTGTGACTCCCTTGTATATATGTGTAAGTTTGTCAGAAAAAAACAAATTTTATATGCCTGTTATTTCCTGACTATATATCATTCAAAAATAATTTAAACCTATTCATTCAGTAACATCAACTTGATGTACAACACCCTTACTATAGCAGCAAATAAATTTGCTCCGCTTACTGCTCTGTATGAAAGGCTAACTTGAAACAAAGATTCAATAGGTTGCTCACAAGTGGCGAGAAAGCTTTTCAAATGGTTTCGTTATTTTAGATCACAAAAACTCAGCATTTGAACAGAGAAACATAGATGTTTAACTTTTAATAATCACTGTCACTTAACTATGAGACCATTTCTTTAACCTAGCAGATTGCCATGTATAAAGTTGTACAGGAGATGAGAGGTGTCCTTGGCAAATTATGTGCTGCTTTGAAGCACACATTTATGGTCAAATGTTTTTAACGTAAATAAATCCCTATTTTTACAACATCATTGGCAACATTTAATAAGATTTACTCCATGATTGCCTCCCTTTCTTTCAAGTCATATGCAAAACAATGTGAAAATACTCCACTTTGGTCTGTTGTTTAGCAGAAATTAAACACGCTTGTTGCTTTGGGGAAAAACAGTCGCCAGAGGGGTTGGAAAAATCATTAAATATAGTGACCAAATCGCTACATTGGCAACACTGATTTTGCAGCCATGTTGTCAGTGCAAGCACTACATGTTGCGGGAAAAGGATTTTAACTACAGAAGCAGATAAAAAATAAATAAATAAACTCACCAAAATAAACTGTTTTGACAAATTCATGAATTGATCGAATTGATTCATCACCCAGCCCTGCATAGATGTCAATGTGGCACCACAACTTATGTTCATAGTGACATGAGAAAAATGCATTTACTCATGTGAGAAGCTAAACATTGAAATGTTTAACAGTTTTTATTAAAAGCTTGTATAAAGCAACCAAACACAACATAATGACCTTCACATACCAATGTACCTGTTAACAAAGAACAGTAGGTTAGACTTAACTTCCTAGTAAAATGATTATTTATTATATCAGCTATGTTGTATTTGTTTAAACCATATTGAGTTGTATGAATTTTGAGAGCAACACAATAACAGTTTGTAAAATGTCACTTTAATCTTTGGGGTTTCTTTGTTTGTTAAATCAACTTACTTTTACTAAGGGGCTACATACTGTATATGTCATTTATTTGTTAATTTTATTTCATTAAAATGATGAAAAAGCAACCTCGTATCGCATTTCACTGCCACGCAACGTGTTTACAGTATTTACAATGCAAAGCTATATTTCAAGAGGTTGTATACGTTGAGCCACAACAGCAGTAAAACTGGACTAAAATACATCTGCAACATTTGTTTGGCGTGTCATTATTTGCATGATCAGCTCGGACTGGTTTTAATTTTCTTATGCCCACAATTTGTGCAGTAAAACAAACAGGGTGCTGTGACGGGAAGCTCGCTAATGTACTATGACTTCTTTTAAAGTTCAGAAAAAAGGCACAGGGTATCAAGTGATTTCATCATGGCTGGAGGGGCATTTTTTCTACGTGTTCTATTTGTTTGTTATGCACTCTGTTGCTCTACCTTGTAATTTAAAAAAAAAAAAAAAAAAAAAAGCTAAATAGAGTTCAAATTGTATTCCTGATTTAAAGTGTCATTTTGCCAGAGATGCTTTGAGACTTTGGCTTCGGTTTTAAAAATACGCATTCAAGTTGGAAATATACATATTGTATTTTAAATTATGTGTTTCATAAATATAATGCATACAAGTCATAATGGTTGTGAAGATAACTCGTTCCTGAAGCTAAACAAGAGAAAATTCAATTCAGTTTCAATAATATTACTAAAGGCTAAAGTAAAGACATTCACACAATTTTTATTATTAGCCTCATGTAAAATAGAAGCTCGGAATGTACCGCCACATATGCTGTAGATTTTTAGACAATATACTCATGCCATTTGATCCATACATTTTTTTAACCATGTGAAACTATACACGTCAATGAGACCCTGATTGGATTATTTAAACTTGGCGGTAAATAAAGGCAAAATCCTAAAAACGGTTGCTTTCAAAATGTTCAGAAGAGCAATTAAAATGAGCTTTTCACACCGACAGCTGTCTTTCTTTTTGAGTTAAATTACACAGGTTATAGTTTTTTTTTCCCCCAAGAGGAGCGCCATTTACAATTTTCATCCCTTGCCGAGTCTCACCTGTCTGCCAAGTGCTGCCCCCTGGATGTGCTCCTGTTGCTGCTGGGCGATGGTGACACCCAGAACTAGGGTGTGAACCCCGCAGGTGACGGTCGTGATGAGCACAATGGGAGTCAACCTCAAAGGCAGAGTCAGGAAAAAGGAAAAACTGAAGAAAGCCTGCCAGCCCACTGTGTCGCTGGCCTGGTGAAAGTGGGCATAATTCAAACCCAGGTAGCAGAATATTTGGGCCGCTATGAGCACCCACAGGGCGTAGGGTACCACCCGCCTTGAGATGCGATCTGGCAGCAGCCCGAAACGGCACAGCAGGTAGAGGAGGATGTCTGCTAGGAGCCCCACGGACGCCACTAAGATAGACGCCAGCTTGTCACTGGTGTAGACCACCGCACACATGACAATGATGTAGCTGTCGAAGAGAGCCGCAAACACAACCAGTACCAGTAAGGTTTCGTGTCTTTGACGCCTGAAGTAGGTCTGGTAGAGGTTCTCCAGGGACTCCGGCGCAAAGGTGAGCCGCATGAAACGAGGTAGGCAAAGGCAGCATCCTGAGCTCCTCACCGTGACCTCGTGGGTTCGCCCGACAGCCTGACCGGGGTCAGAGGGCAGAGTCACTGAACAGTCCGCGGAATACTCAGCTGAGTACTCGGGCTCTGAGAAGGCTCGATTTCGAGGCATAATGGACGTTGAGTGTTGGAGCTTCCTGTTCGCTCGACTGTCTTCTCTTCAAATGGAGACCCGATGGCTTTCACACAGGCGCTGATCAAATTATTGAACGCTTCACCAGTTCTCCCTTACATCCCACTTGAATCCGCACGTGCGTATGAAATCCCTTCCGTGTGTTGATTGTCTTATAGGACTGACACTAGAGAGACATCCGCTTACATTGCTGCATTTGTGCTCACTCCATCGAACGCTGTTGTTTGGCTCAGTCCTGTGTCATATCCACAAAGTGGGCACGCCTCCTCAGCAACATGATCCAGAGATTGTCTTTTTTCTCCTCATTCAGCATCAGCAACGTGACTGGTTCACGGCCTCATTTCCATAGTGGCTCTCCACAGTCATGCACACAGTCTGAGTGGTTGAATTGAAGTTGACATCCCGTGGGCAGATGTTTGCATGAGTTCCTGTTGCCATCATCCCAATGGCATGGACAGTATTTTGCATGTTGGCCTTCCATAGTCACACCTCACATATCCTGAATAAAGGGGAAAACATGAAGAGGGAGACTCACAATTAAACACGCAAACTTGTCACGGTCATCAAGATTGCTATGTATGTGTTATCTAAGTATGATCTTGATGGCTTGTCTGCGATGACGATGTTAAAGAGGTTGTTCCTGGATAGGTCAATACAACTGCTTGATTTTTTATTTTTTTATTTGGTAGTTTCTGGGCTCTGTACTGGGCCCCAAACAGAACAGTAAAGCATTGGTCGTTTTTGTCATCATTCAAGGTCCAGGCCCAGTGCTGTGGGCCTACCTGACTGACTGAGTGACTGACTACATGTTGCACGCAGCCCAGCCATACGAACAGTTCATCAAAAACGCTTCTACTTTCCCCAAACAATGAACATCGCCACAATATTCTGCGTTCAACTGACCTTCCTCAAGTCTTGCAAAGGACGCTATCTATGCTTGCCGTCTAGAAATCACGTTTCCACTGATGTTTTTAGCATTTGGGAGTTTAAGAATGCATAAACTATTTTTATGAGATGGCAATGTTTACGTTGTGCTTTGCTTTCCAGACCTGGTATTTTATCAAGATTATTTAAATTCCCTTGCGGCGCTGGTAAACTGATATTTTGTGCCCATTCTCCCAGATGTGAAATTCTTCTCTGATGCATTTACCTACCTTAACGCAGAGCCAGATTTCGGAGGCTATCGTTACTCCATAAATGTAGACGTGGGTGTCATCGGCAGGAATCAAAAGAGCCTGAATATTTTTAGCCCCAGTTTGCAGAAAATGAAGAACTACAATAGAAAAAGTAGCCCAGGCATAAATTCATTTGTTGTGCGTGCGTGTGCGTGCGTGTGCTTTTCCCTGCTTGGGTGTTTTCCGCAGAAGATTCAGCTTTGTCACGAACTGAAAACACCACGATTACAATTTCCGGTCTTTCCTGATGAAATAAAATATGGTAAGAAAATTTTAGGAGGACATTAACGACACATTAAAGAAAATAGTTCATTAGTAATGCTAAATACGTGCAAAATGGTGAAAAGTGATCATACTGATCAGCTGTTTTAGAGTTATAAACAAAAGGATCATTTTGAGTGTCAGGTGTAGTGGAGGTGCATGGACAAGGATAATTATGCATTTGTTTGTTTGTCTTTGTCAAATGTTATTTTTTTTAACTGGGTTTGGGGTCCAGAACCTAACATCCATTCATCCATCCATTCTCTGTACCGCTTCTCCTCACTATGTTCGCGGCTGGTGCTGTAGCCTATCCCAGCTATCTTCAGGCAGTAGGCGGGGGACACCCTGAACTGGCTGCCAGCCAATCGCAGGGCACACAGAGACGAACAACCATGCACGCTCACACTCATACCTAGGGGCAATTTAGAGTGTTCAATCGACCTGCCATGCATGGAAACCGGAGTACACGGGGGAAACCCACGCAGGCACGGGGAGAACATGCAAACTCCACACAGGATGGCCAGAGGGTCCACGACCGATGCTGTCTCTCACTTTGAGGCCATCGTGCTAACCAGTCGGGCCACCGTGCCGCCCCAGAACCTAACATATGAAATACAAATATACAACTATCACATAACTATTATCAAAGTAAAAGCCGTGAAACTAATTAATTCATATTTAGAATCCATTCTGAGATTGATTATTCGAATATTTTAAAATAAGACAATTGAAACGTCTGCCAATATGATATGATTAAAACAAAGCTTGGTTTACGTTCGCTTTTGTTTTGAAGAAGAGCAGCTTTACTTCCGTAAAAGGTCTTGCGTTTTCATTCAAACTTTACACTCCCATCTCCACATTTTCGCTGTCATGTCCCCGCCCCCTTAAACAAATTACCGAACAAGTACTGTACTGTACATCTTTTTCTTTCTTTTTTTTCCCTTTAAGACAAGGCGTATATTCGTTGATGAGGACACAATAGTTGTTGTATTCTAAATCACATTTTTTTTGCAAAAGACCCATCTCGCCCCCCTTCATCTCTCTCTCTCTCTCTCTCTCTTTCTCCCTCTTCCTCTCTCTCGCTCTCTCTCTCTCTCTCTCTCTCTCACTCAATCTCTCTCTCTCTCAACAACAAACAATATTAAACATCTTGTCTGAGCAATAATCAACTATTCCATATAGTATGTGTTAAGATATGCGGTATGATTAGGTGAAATATATGAAATGCTTTGAAAATAAAACATTCCTTTATCATTATTTTTTATAACTAACGAGAATGATGATGGAAGATTTTCTGGAGGTCAGAATGTGTTGCGATAAACCAGAACAATAAACAATTAATCTCAATCGTCCATCTTTGTTGTTCAGATTCGCCTGGAATGATTTGAAGTTGGAACTCGTACAATAAATCCGACTTCCTACCTTCCTCACATGCCGCATTACCATGCTTTCCGCTGCTTGGTTCCTCAAGAACAGGTGCTGTTTTGAGAAATTTGCCATGGATTGCATTGGAGCAGTTTGAGCACCATAAAGCTTCTCAAACTTGCACTGAACTGCATTCAGGGACAGAAAGACTTCTTCCCATGCTACAATTTGGCAAGGCTGCCCAAAAACGGTGAACTATGATCAAGGGAACGATATTCTTACAAAAACTGCAACACCTCAGCTGTCAAATGCTGATGGCCTCACGGCTGTCTGAATGATAGCTAAAACAAAATAAAAATAAAGAAATAAATTTTGTGTCTAGTTGTGTCATGAATCTGATGCGACTGACATTATATGCATATTCATGCTTCTATTACACCCTTTCTTGTAAATACTTTACCATGCACTGCTAGAAGGCATGTGCCTTTTGATTTTTCCACTGAAACCTGGTGCCAAACATCATCATTGTTGCCATCTCCTCTCTGATGAGCATCATCCGACTACGATTTTATTTTAGAGTTTCTCATCCCATTGCTGATATGAAATTTTGAGTTTATAATATCTGTGTAATGTTTGTTGCGGACTCTTTTTTGCAGGTCAGTCACCCGCCTTCCGGCCGTGATCTCTGGACCGTTCTCGACCCTCCAGCCTTATTCATAAAAATTGTCGACCCTCAAAAAAAGGAAAAAAAAAAAAAAAGCTTGCGCATGCGGGAGAGATGCTAGTGGCAGAGATTTATTTAAACATCATTAGCTGGCTAATTTACTATTCAAATCAGTTTACCTTATTATGGGCCTAAGGTCTTATTTGTCTCCTTCTTCTTATTAGTCTCCTTTTTCTTTTCCATGCAAGTAAGTGCGCCTAGTTGGTGTTACAAGGATTGTGGTATTACCCCCACCTTGTAATGGTATGCCCTAGTAGCAGATGGGAGACACAAGTAACGTGATGTCAGAATAAGGAAATACAGGCACGCTTGAACTTACACTGCTGTCTCACGTCTCTTCATAAACAAAAAGTTGGTAGTGACACTATTGACACGTTCTGAGGCCATTTTGGTTTTGCGAGTAGGTTCATCACATGCACGAGTGCTGATTCGTGCGCCAGATTAAAACCAACCTGCGGCCTTTGTGAATCAAGCCCTTTTTTTTTTTTTAAAGTGTCATCCCCCACTCCCCACCCCAAAAATGGGCATCCGGACGCTGGACTGTCCAGCTCTGCTCATTAACGAACTGTAATGTAACTGTAACCACAATGGTGTAGCCTAGGTATTCTATTTTGAATTTCAGAGTGCCCAGGTTTGTCTTTCTAAGTATTCCATTCCTGTTATTTAAAGGATAGACCATGACTCACATTGCACACATCCAAGGTAAACAAATGTGCAGTTTCATTCATGAGACTAATTCTTCTTATTTTTAAATTCCCATCTTGACAATTTATCTTTCGGGGGATGCAATGCAAAAGATGATTCTTCATGAAAATGAATCGTTTTTGTAAGTGTAAAACATTTTCGTAGCAACGTCACGGCGCAGTTTACGTCGACGGTGGCTGCTGACGTGTTCGGGAAGTTGCTGTGAGCTGCTTGGACGTGTCGTCACTTCGCGTTGCATCATGGACGCGTCGGCCATTTTACACATCATAAGACTTTGATCGGAACTGGTCATAATGAAATAATCAGCTATAGCACTTGTAAACCCGATGAAATGACTACATGAGGGTTACGGAGCCATTTGCACAGGTAGGCGACCTCAAATTTACTGATCAAAGAATATGGTGTGGTGGCAGGAAGTCGTGCTAATTAGCCTTTAGCTGTTGAACGAGAATGCATACTTGGTGACATTTAACAGCTCACTCACTCATCTTAAATGAAAGCTTCCTTACGAAAATTGTTGCTTGCAACACTGTCCGTACTGTTATTTCAGAGATGAGCGGTTTACAATATTTCATCTGAATGGTTGTGTTTAGGAATTAAATAAACCTGCCATTCAGTACATTGGCACTCACATGGACTGTTTTTCTGTGATGTTCACATATACATCACTTCACAGGTCCTGCAACTCGTGATTAAAATTCACTCGCAGAGCTTTAGAGCAGTGACACTGACATATCATGGGCAACCTCCTGGCTACAGTTTCTTAACATGTTGCATTTTAGTGTCAACATTGACTGCTAATAAACTATTTATTTAAAAAAAAATCAGCCCACAAACTGTTGTTTGTAATGGGGAAAAACTGAATATAAATATCAAGTGGGTATCACGCATCACAAGTGAAACTGTTGGCTGTGCGCTGGCGCTTTAAGAGAGCGCTACCATTCATTTATTTATTTATTTGTTGACAAGGCAATAGGCACATCCTTGATATTTTTCCAAACACTGTAGGCAAGTTTGCACGTTTGTTTCTGAATTTAGCAAAAGAAAAGCAAAAAATGAAAAATGAAAGTATATGACGTGATTACTCCTGTGCGGGAAACTTCAAACAACAACACAAAATGTCAAGGAATGTGTTGAATAAAAACAATGCAATCTAAAACAGCTCCCTCATTGCCAATCTTACCAGTTTGATGCCCTAAGCAATATCATCTTGACTCATACTAGTGTTCAAACCTAGCCCTCCCCACGCACATCATATGACTCCCTTTAACAGCCATGTCAGACCCAAATGGTTTTAGTCTTATAAACAGACCAAACCAATAATTAAACACTCCAAACCCATAAACAAACACATTGAAATAACATTACGGTTAAAACAAGTAAAACTTGTTTTGTGCAGATATTTAAGTGGATAAACTATTCAACGTCAATATATGGTAGACACTATGAATAAATATTACCATAACACAGTTTGAGAACTTGCCTGCTTAAGGCTGTTAGTTTCCTGATGTGTCGCTCTATTTCTACATAGAGTGCATCATTAATATTACTCCACCACATTAATTTGTTGTTATTCTACTTAATTAAATTGGCATGTTACAAATAAAAACATCTCTTGCTCTTACTGTGCAGAATAGTTCAGGGCCAGCTCAATCAATTTCAAAAGATGAAAAACAAAATGGGAATTTCTTCCCCCTGTATTTTGTTTTATTTTTTACTTTCAGGAGAGCTCATAGAGCACACAGCTCGGGGTTGCCCTTTATTGCATTTATGTACTTAATTTGCTTTTTAAAGTTGTTTTTAGGCCTTGCAAAGCACCCCCTGCAGCATGTGGTGCCTTTGAGGCTCTGCTCGCAGATAAAAAGGGCAGAGGAGGTGGAAGAAAAACAAACACCCTAAGTCTCATGTGTTTTGCTACAGGTGGGCTTGAACGCAATGCTTGTATGAAGAACTGTAAGTGAATTGTAGGCCAGCAATGGGCAAACGGAAGGTGCCGGATCTCTACAGAGCTCCCTTTCCCTTGTACGCCATCAAAGTTGATCCAAAAGCGGGACTAGTGGTACTAGCAGGAGGAGGCGGGGCTTCCAAAACTGGCATCAAGAATGGTGTGGTAAGTGCAAAAGTTATTTCACATTATGTATATGAACTGACATGTCGTGTGAACAAGTGATTCATGACTGTATTACAGCACTTCCTGGAGCTACAGTCGGTTGGAGAAAACCACTACAGCGCCAGCCTGCTTCACTCACACGACACTGACACGCGTGCCACCATGAATTTGGCGATAGGCGAGGGGGTGATAGCTGCAGGTCAAGATGGAACATGCTCCTTGATGAAATTTGATGACTGCACACAGAAAAGTGCAAGCCAAGCTGCTGCTAATGATGGTATGCAGTGAGAGACTCAGAATTCTCAAGACCATTAATGTTTTTTGATGGCCTTCCCAAAGTCTTTGCCTAAAATACGTTAAATTCCAGGACTATTAATCTGTTATCCTACAGTTTTACGAGTCTTGCCCTGATCTGTGAAAAATGCATACATCCTGCAAAATCTGTCTCCTATGTAGAAAACAACGTGCCAAAAGGTAATACCAGGCAACGAGGTGGGAAAAGGAACAAAGGAGCAAAGGACGTTGCCGCGTTCGCTGAGTCTGACACGAAGGATGAGACGGCACACATCTGTGTGACAGGACAGGCTGAACTGCAGTCAGATCTGAACCCCGTGGACCCACTCCAAAAAGTGGTTAGATTTAGTCATGACCTGAGCTTGCTCCTGACAGGTGGCACAGACGGACACATAAGAGTCTGGGAGGTAAGCATTACTGTCATCGATTGTATAACTTCAGCAGTGGTTGATTTTATATATACCATGTTTATTTTTCTTCTAGTTTCCATCCCTCAAGAAAAGGCTTGACTTCAAAGCGCATGAAGATGAAATAGAAGACCTGGCTCTGAGCCCCGGAAACAAGGTTGCACACAAACACCGCTTTGTTATACTGTGCTAATGTGACTTAAAAAAACAAAACATGAAACGTACTTATTTGGTATCATACCTATCGTTTCCATGCAGCACCTGGTAACAGTTGGCAGGGACTTTGCTTGCATTGTGTGGCGCAACAACCAACAAGTTATGGATCTTAAATGGCACGAAACCATGCCTCAGATCGCTGAAAAGACATACCGGTATATGGCTTGCAGGTAAAAAAAGACAAAAAAAAAAAAATCGTCTTCTTGGTCATATGAGTGAACCTGGCTGTGGGCGTCATAATTAAGGCAATGATGTCTTAACGTGATTGTGTCATTTATTTTAGATTTGGAAAGGTCGAAGACCAAAAAGATGCACTGAGGCTTTATACAGTTCAGATCCCCCATAAACGAGACCGAAAACCTCCACCATGTTACCTCACCAAGTGGGACGGCAAAAGCTTCCTGCCCATGTTGACTGCTCCCTGTGGGGCAGAGGTCATCTCAAGTCTTGCTGTAAGGTAAGGTTGAATTCCGTGCTGTTTGGAGTTTGGTGGGGTCGGGCCATTTGTTCCGGACAGTCAGGTTCATTCAGTGTGGTATTCTCAAGAAACCGTCTCGTACTTCTTTTTTGTTCACTTTAGAGCGAGACACACCAAGCCGACGTTAACTTCATTTTATTTATGCTTATACTGTCTATCCACACGACTCTATTTTAATAAAGAGGGGGCGAGCATTTCTGTATAAAATGGCTAAGGGTGTAGAGATGGGTGTGTATGTATTTTCTCTTCAAACTGACTGACTGAAAGGGATAAATACTTGGACACTAGTTGCCCTTTCGCTTGCTTTGCACTCTATCTACGTAGCGTAGACCTTGTTTAATCCATGGTTGGTTAAGCAAAGGAATACTTGTAAGCAGTATATTTTGTCTCCAACAGTGACTCTGGAACATTTCTTGGACTGGGAACAGTTACAGGATCAGTAGCTATCTACATTGCTTTCTCCCTTCAGGTAGTCACATTGTTGAAATATTCCAATCATGAGAACCACCCTACTCTCTCATGATAACTTTGTTCTTTGTGTGTATGTGTCTGTGCAGAGGTTGTATTACGTGAAGGAGTCCCATGCCATTGTTGTGACAGACCTGGCCTTTCTGCCCGATACTTTCAAAGGCCAAAATATCAAAGGAAACAATGAAACTGTCATGTTTAGTGTGGCTGTCGACAGCCGCTGTCAGCTACATGCAGTCCACAACCGAAGTAGGTCCTGCACGACCATCAACTTATATGGCACTATATTAAATAAGACAGCCAAGCATTCCCATATTAACCTACCTGTTTGTCTTCAGGAACATTTCCCTTGTGGTTGGTGCTGTTCCTCTGTGGACTTGTGGTGGTGGGAATTGTCCTGCTCCTCCAGTATCTCTTCCCAGGCTTTTTTTGAGTTTCTGTATTCTCATGAGGAGCTTGGATACATCTTTAGCAGGCCCGCGTCTATCCAACACATCCAGTGCTGCACCTCTGACCTTTAACTGCTTTAATGGTGCCGACATCTTCCTATGCGCCTACTCAGGGTTTTCCCCATGTCTGAAAAGTTAGCGTAAGACAGACACCCCAAATTAGATTTTAATTGTTTTGATTAGTACCATTGATCCCCTCTCTTGAGAATTATGTTGAAGGCCATATTGAATGTTTGAAGTATCCTTGTGAAATATTTAGGGAGCAACGTAACTATAAAGGATTTACATATGTATACATATACATGTGTATTATATGTAATATTTATTATACAACATACATACATATGAATACATAATGGTGAAGAGTCCAGTATGTGTGTCAGAGAGTTTAACTCAAGAGACTGCTTACTTTATATACACAAGGGGGCAGCATAGACCAGGGCAGTTGGTCTTGTCAAGAGCTGGTTGCTAATGAAATGTCTTTGGATGTGTCCTTTTCCACATGTAGTATGTTGGATTGGTGACTTATAAAAATACTGCAGTCAGTATGTTTTATTCCCCACCATATTCGTTGTCTAACTTTGCTCTCTTGCATTGTTGTCAATTGAACAATATTTGATATTCCATCCATCATTAAAAAATAATTCAGATGTTAGATGTTACCAGAATTATTAAACCTGTCATGTTGAAATGAATTTCAAACATTCCAACTGCAGATGTAAAAATGTGAATAAAATTTTAAATGATTTATACTTATTTGGCGATGACACTGTTACTAACAGCGGAAAAATGTTTGTACACGACTGACTACAGGAACTGAGGCTCAAGTCTACATCTTTGTGAAGAAAGCATGAATGCATTTGCTCTCTTCTAACATATAGTATGGTAGATTTGAATCCCACAAGAGAAATTTAAATTAAAGCCTGAATCATAAAATTGAATTCAATGAAGAAAGCTTTTTTCTTTTTTGAGACCATAGTATAATCAGACTACTGTGTTACAAATTGTGATTTAAGTTTTGTCAGTGTTATGAAAACTTAAGGGTAATAAACTCGGAATGAGCTTTTCATACATTGAATTTTTTAAAATACATTTCGTTTTATAATGTATGTTTCCATTATGTCAATTAAAAAAAGGGGGACGTGTGACTGCAGAAGTTCTTTTTTTACAAACAAGTTCTTATTTCGAAATCTCTAGTTGACGACGTTACATTCCCGGAGTGATTTTCTGTCCTGGCCTCCTGTTTCCTCTGGAAAAGTGTGGCAGGTGTGTGTCTTGAAATATTTCGAAGTAAAGCATCGTAGAGGCGGTGCCGTAAATTAACAAATAGCATGTTACAGATGTTGGAAATCTGTTTTGTATAAAAAATATGAGAGACCTTTGAATGTCGCCCTCTGCTGGCAGATGACAAACTTACCTGAGCATGATGAAAGTGAAAGTGATACTGTTGAGTGCAGATTAAAGGCTTGATACGATTTTCCCTACATACATAAAATCAGGCGGCATACTGTACATGAAAAGTGTGGCCAGAGATTGATTGTAATATTCTATTTTCAGTTTCCACATTTACGCCTGTAAAGAAAAGCAATTATTATTGCAACAACTCTCCATTGGTGTAAAGTGAGACTTTTTTTAATATAAAAGCTGCAGGAAAGTATCCAGTTTCAGTGGACAACAAATATTTATTGACAAGAAATGGGGGCCGTCCCACCAAAATCTGTCTCCGCATTTATTGCCCCACTTTAAAATCACGAAGACCCCTCCCCACCTCCCAATCGACAACGTTTGCGGGTAGCGATATTTTATTTCACAAGGCCTCAGACCCACCTCATGTAGACCAACCATTCACTACAAAGATTGTAATTTATCTTTGCTCATCTGTTTAGCAAGTGACGCTCGTCCACTAGATGGCATTAAACTATCGTTCGTACAAGACAATAATTTTGTGGTCAACTAAACGGGCTCGGATTCAACACGATTCAGCAAAGTTCATTTATTTATTATATAACTATATATACTTTTTTTCATGGCAATTTGGTTTGGTGGTGTCTCGTGAGATGTTTCTAAGACAGTGCTTCATTATTACTTTCTGTTCCCCCCAACCCTGACCAGGAAGAAAACATTTTGTGCCTCCCCAACTCTTTCTGGCCACTATAAAAAGTATAATTTGCCTCCAAAATTGTTATAAGTACACCTCTGCCTTATTGAAATTAAAGTCAAGGAAACAAGAACGGAATATAGACCAATTCACAACAAATAACTAACATGTATTTTTATTTTATTCATTTTTTTAGTCTGTCACAGAAAAGATTTAAAGTGCATCAATATGCCTGAAATAAGAAAATGATTAAATGAGAGCGGCACTTCCTTCTACTGCAGTGGATGTGAAATTCCATTTTGGTCTTGGGTCCCTCCCTACTCAAATAAATAAATAAATAAATGATAAAAACACAAATCTTCCCCAGGTTCCCTCTTTGGCAGTCTCTGTTAAAGCAAGCTGCTTTGCTTCAGATTTTGGTCTGACTGTGATGTCATATTGAATCCTGATCTGACACTAAGTGCAATTTGATGGTTTAGAGATAAAATATGGCTATTCTGATTTGAATAGCCATGATCTAAATCCAGTGAATGTCTGCAAACTGAATTAAAACACAGACTTGAGAATTGCCTTTCAAACTCGAGACATATACGAGATGAGTTTGTTAAGGAGAAGTGGGTAATTCAGAGAGTGACAAATGCTAATGTACAGAATGTTTGTGGACTACAAGACACGTTTTGGCACCCTAGACAGGAACAGGCTTTGGAGGATTCTTCATGTATACGGAATGCCAAATGACATAGTGCTCATATCAGTTGAGTGGGAAATGAGACAAACCTAAAGATTGAGGACTACACTGGATGTGATTCTGCACTTAGGATAGCCAAGATTAAAAAGCCACTAACATCATAGCTTCTCTGAATACAAAGTAAAATTAAATTTCATATTGTTTTAAAATGATAGACCTGCGGCAGAAATTTAGATCCAGAGTGTGATTGCTGTTGGCAGAGGTTGCCATCCCCTTGCCGTGTTTCATTTTAGAGTTTAGTATTTATTGATGAACGTCTCAGGTGGTGGAGTGGTCATCTCCGGTCCGACGGTTGTGGGTCCAACCCTAAGCTCTTGACCCTGCGAGGTACACTTGAGTAATCAGAATGTGACTTAGAGGACAGTGTGAAAGCACTTTGAGTTCCTCGCAGGTAGAAAAGCACTATGCAAGTAATTTTCCAATTATCATGAAGCAACGATAGACACAGTATTTCACTTGTCAGTTTGATGACACCATAGACCAAAGTCACATTTCTCTCTGATGATGTCATAAAGACAAAATATACCACCTTTAAACTATCCCTTGTCACATTGCAGATTTATTCACAATGCTCAGCAGTTATATAAATTGTTCAGAATTTTGTGCTATTTGGATCTCAGACACTTTCAAGATGGGGAACAGCGATAGAACCATCAAAAGCACAAGTGATCGATCTTGGATTAAGCGAGGGCATTGAGACTGAACCACAATGGAGGCAGGTGTGGGCAAACACGTTAAAGGGCGAGGAGACAAGGCCATATCAACTGAAAAGAATAGGTTTCTCAGTAAAGAGCTACCCTGTCTTCAATTACATGGCATGAAGATGGAAAAAGAGAAAAATGACTTGAGGGCACAACTTCAAGTTCTTGAAGAAATCAAGAATGTTCTCGATGAACAATACCGGTTTCTCAATGAGGCCCTGCTGGAATGTCAGAAACTGAAGATGGATACAGAGAATGGACAGTTGAAGGAACAAGTCAAGTATTTTCAAGAAAACGATGACAGTCTTATGCAGGATAATGAGTTTTTCCATCCTGTACTGGCATGTCTGCAAAATCAGAGTGTGAGGATTGGGAAACAAAATGAAAACCTTTGTGCGGTAGCAAAAGTTTTGAAAAAAAACGTCATCATTATAAACGAATGTACAGAGAATCTAATTTCTGATTTATATCAAATTGAAACTCAGAGTGACAAAAATCAAGCAGAGATTCGTCGTCTGAGAACAGAGTTGCAGACAGTTAGGTCCATGCTTCAAGATCAAGATGAGTTAATAAGGCGGATTGATGAAGCTGAAACTCTCATGAAGAATGGATTTGTGGAGAATAAAAATTTGAGCAACAAACTGCTCGACCTTGATGAAAATAATACATTTTTAAAAAAGCAGAACGACATTATTCGAGATGAACTGGAGAAAAACAAATCAGTTCAAACTCAACAGGGTCAACAGATTGCACATCTAAGGACGGCTTTAAAAGATCATGAACTCTCCAGTGAGCAAGTTCAGTTTCTCCTCTACAGCAAAGATGACATGATAGAAAAGCAGAAAAGGGAGATAGCTTATCAACGAGAAGTCACAGAGGAGCTTAATACCCTCATTATCAGTTTGAGACAAATAATACGTGATCTTCAAAGTCAGCTGGAGCAGATGGAAGAGTTATTTGTCACAAAAAAATGTAACGAGTGTCTCTTGAAGAAATCACATATAGGGGACCCTATTGATGGCGCCGAATTTGAACTGGAACTGAACGCTGAAGACAAAGAATTTGACACGCTGAGTGAGCACAATAGACTTTTCAGTGTCAGTACGGTGCTGTTTGAATCGCCAAGTCTGAAGATGGAGACAGAGTATGAAGACTTGAAAGCACATGTTAATGTTCTTGAAGGAACAATGAACAGTCTAATGGATAAGATTAAGTCCCTGAGTGATGAAGTGGCAATGCTTACTTGCCGGTGTGAGAAGATGGAAATAAAGGAGGAGGAATTGAGGACACAAGTTAAAGTTCTTGGATGTAAGTGCACTCTCGATGATAAGAATACCTTCCCACATGTGATGGCTGTCGTTCAATCGAACAATCTAAGGATTGACAAACCAAATGAGACATTGGTACCTGAAGAAAACATTCTCACTAAAAATGACAACATTACAGAGAAGAGGTCAGGGCCCTTTCTTGCTGACTCGTCACATACTGACTCTCGCAGGAACACAAATCAAAGAGGGATGCACTGTATGAGAACAGAGACGCAGACCCGTAAGTCTGAATTGAAAGATCAAAATGAGATAACAAGGATAGATGATGAAGAGAAAGGGTGGGCAGAGAATGAAAAGTTGTGCAAGAAGCCCCATGGCCTTGAAGAAAATAATTTCTTCTTAAAAGAGGATGAAGAGCTTTTAGAAAATATTTCTGTTCAAAATCAACAGCATCACGAGGTTCAGTTTATTCCCTACTGTAAAGATGACATTTCAACAAAGCAATTACAGGAAATACCTGATCAGATTAATGATCCTCGACAATACAAAGACACTCTGATTGAATCGAATAGACCCATCTCTCAAAATATGACACGGCGAGATTGTCTAAGTTTGAACATTGAGACAGATAATGAAGACCTGAAGACACATCAAGAAAACAAGAGCTTGAAACATCATTATGAGAAGAGTGAGGCAGAATTGAGAGTAGAGCGCAATGAAAATGCAAGGACAGAGAATGAAAGGGTCAGAAATAAATTACATGGGGTTTATGAACAGAACAAATTAGTTAGCGACCAGCTGGAAGAATACAGAACTCTTCTCGAGCAACAGTTTTCCAACCTGAAGGAAGTTGTGATAGACCCTAAGTTCCCCGTTGACGAAGAACAATATCAACACTACTGTGAAGGCGAGCAAAAAAGGGAACACACTTATCAACGCGAGATCACAGAAATGAAACATCTCATGAAAAGGTTGAGGCAAACGAATATTGATCTTGAAAGAATCAAGAAAACAACGTTTGCTGCAGTTGCGGGAATAGCAGGAGAGGATCCTGTCAACTGGTTCCTTGGAGAGCCAACGACTGAGGAGGATTCTGTTGATGTGGTCCTTACAGAGCCGAGAACTGAGGAGGATTCTGTTGATGAGGGACTTCTGGAGACAGACATTGAGGAGGATCCTGCCGACGAGGGCCTTCAACAGACGGAAACTGGGGAGGATTCTGTTGATGCGATCTTTCTAGACCCAAGAACTAAGGGTGATCCTGTTGATGATGGTCCACTAGCGATAGAAACTGAGAAGGAATCTGTTGATGAAGGCCATTTTGAGACAGAAACTGAAGTGGATCTTGTTTATTGGGGCCCTCTAGAGACAGAAAAGAAGGAGGATTCTGTTGATCGGGTCCTGCAAGAACCAACAACTGAGGAGGGTCCTGTTGATGAGGGCCTTCTACAGACAGAAACTGAGGAGGTTTTAATTGATATGGTCCTTCTACAGCCTAGAACTAAGGGTGATTCTGTTGATGAGGGCCTTCTAGATCTAAAAAACAAGGCTGATCCTGTTGATAAAGGCTTTTTAGTGCCAAGAGCTCGGGGCGATTGTGTTGATGAGGGCCTTCTGGCACAGACAACTTCAGAGAATCCTCTCGATGAGCTCATTGTAAGGAGAGCCATTGACATGGATCCTGTTAGTATGGGCTTTATTGAAACAGAGAACGTCTCATTTGATACGGGCCTAAGAGAGATTGAGGATGGTCCTGTTGGTATGAGCTATATAGAGCCAAATGTGGAGGCTTATTTTGAAGATTATCTTAAAAAGCCAATAAATGAGGCGGCTCTTCTTGATAAGGGCCTTGTCGAGACAGCAACTGAGGACAATCCTGTTGATGTGGTCCTTATAGAGACTGAGGAGGAGCCGAGGAGTATGGGCCTTATAGTGCCCTCAATTGAGGAGGATCCTCTCTATGAGCGCGAGAACACGCAGGTTCATGAGGCGCGCCAAAATAATCAAGTTCAAACCACAAGTCTTATTTTTCGCTGTGTTAAAAAAGTTATGAACGGTGCTAAGAGATGTTTTTTCGCTCTAATCATTTTTATGGGTGTATGGGTTTTTGTGGTTTTAAAAATAGTTCCTGCCTACAGTGAACTCTGTGAATGTTTAGATCCCTTTCAGAATTTTTGGGAAAATTAACTTTTTATTAAAGTGTTCAGTGTAAACATGATTTTAAAATGCATTGCCCATGTCTATGTTGTGTTTAAATTTTGAGTGACTTAAGAAAATTACTTTTTTAAGTGTTTAATATTTGTACATAAATCACTCAGTGTCACAAAAAAAACTGCTTCTGGATTTAATGAACTGTATTTTCACCACCATAAGGCGCACTTCAAAGTCTGAAATGTTCTCGATAGTGCCTTATAATGCGGCGCACATTGTGTGTGCACTGAGTTTCAAAATCTGGAAATGTTGTGACTTTGATGAGTTCTTTACTTGACAGAGTAGTGCATTGTCTGCTGACACGCTGCTTATATCGATGAAAGGCGGACGCGGACATAGCCATCATTCCAGGAAGCCTGATGATGGAACTCCAACCGTTGGACATCGGTGTAAACAAGGCGTTCAGAGTGAATTTGCGAGCGGCGTGTGAGCAATGGATGAGAGATGGCAAACACAGCTTTACTAAGACTTGGAGGCACCCCTCGTGAGTTACAATTAGTGGAATCTTGGGCGAACCGTTAGCCACATTAGCCGCTAATGTGTCTGCTTGCATTGTTTGAGCTTTGGCAAAAGCCAGCATAATTTCTGAGGGGCCACGTCACAACGAGTCTGACTCTGACGAGAGGGAATCTGTCGGGTTAAATACTTAAAAAAAAACCACACAAACTCAATTTTGCTCTCGTTGCCTTTTTAAAAGCATACGGTAGTCGGTTGCTACCGTATCTTTTAAGCTAGCGCATGGTTTACCATGCCAGCGCTCATTAATACGGTAAGCCCAATTTATATGTTAAACACAGAAATAGCACCCACAACTAAGACTTTTAATACCTCATGGTCGTGAAAATACCTAATAGGTTTTAGTAATGTCTTATTAGTTTGTTTTTTTGGTCAGTTCGGATAATGGATGGATGCATGGATTTATCAAAATATGATAAACTATTTTTGTCATTCTACCGTCTTAAATTAAACCAGGTCTGAAAGATTTTTACACAGCACTGTTTGTGCTCATTTTAAATCATTATTCTTTGCTTTTTCATGATTTAAGACAGGACTGCCATGGTAGTGGTTCACGTTCATGAACTAGCCATAGGATCAGTTGGCACGCAATGCGCTCGACACAGTCATCTTATTGACTGGAAACCCGTCTAGGGAATAGGGTTAGACTGCCTTTCACATAACCAAATACAGCTGCAATAGTTTCTGTCATGACCGTGGGCAGGTTAAGTTGTACAGAAAATAGATGGATAATTTAATTATGTTGTTTTTGTTTTCAGCCCGCCATTCTCGTCACAAATCGCTCCAAATAAATGAACTTGCATTGACTTGCCTGTTACAGACTGCTAAAGTAGTTGAATGTTCGTCACTGCGGCAATGACTTATATCCGCCTCATCACAAGCAATTGTCTCTTCAGATCTATTTTGATGTCGTTTTCAAGTGGAATGACATATTTGTTACTTTTGCTTAAAAGAAATTATGCGTGACTGAGCGCTTAAGGCAAGGACTTTGCTAGAATAGATTGAAAAACTTCCATGGCAACATGTCTGCTGCTCAATATTTGGAGATGTTTGAATGATGTACTAACTAGACCAAATGTAGTAACTACGTGTCCTCAAAAGTATACAACACAACCACAGGGTTTATATTTGTGTTTTGTAGTGTGACACACTTGAGTACTACCACACCAGTCCATCATCAGTGTGAATTATCTGGGCAGACAGTAAGTCTTTCATAGTTTGTGGCAAACACCAGAAGCAACCACCAATGCTGTCACACATCTCTCTTTAAATGTTGACAAATGAAAACAGAACGACTTCGACATGCTTTCCAAAGGCACATGCAGTATGAAATGATGCTATTATTCAGTCAAAGCATCATGACAGGCCTCAGTGGGCATAAGTCACCATTCTGTGGTTAGACAGAGTCCAGTCACTCAGAGTACCTCAGAGTAAGACAAACAGACTCGTGGGTCAAGCCACCCACCCTGTCATTTTCTTTGTCCCTTTACCACATCTCCTCGTAATATGAAGTGACTTGCTTTTCCATGTTTGTCTTGTGAAATTCTTAGACTGGCCCACTATAAAGCCGGGGTGTGTACATGTGTAGGATTGTCATCACAATGGAAGAATTGCTCACTGACCTGCTCTTTTTTTAGTATGGGAAAGACAGAACGTCAAGGCAAGAGCAATGTTTCCCAACGGTTATTGAGCCAAGGCATATTTCTATGATAAATATCTCACGGCACACCACCAAATGAAAAAGTCTACATTTGTAGTGAAATGATGATCTTGTCTCATGTTACTCACAAATGTACTTAGTATGAAATCTGGGCTTATTCACGTGTTATTAATTAGATTAATTATACCTTCTGCC